>NW_024401718.1:0-107190 GCF_016859285.1 Xiphias gladius | reverse complement strand
ATAATATAGTCTAAACAGCTTGTTTCTTTTGGAACATATATGTATATAAGATATGTTGTCGACCCCTCAAGCTCATCTAACTACTTTAAGATTTTGGAACCCAAGAAATTGCATGACTGATGATGGCAAACATGCTTTCATTTGATTTCAGTGAGCAGACTTTCCAAAATCACAGCAGATGTTGATTTTTGGCGTCTTTTCAGCGAGAAAACTTCATTTGACTCAAATATTCATTTGAGCTGCTAGGCTCTTAATTCTTGCCAGATCGTTTTAGAAAACTTTCTACTTCAAGAAGACTCCCAAAAAAAAAAGCTTAGTATGTGCTTTGAATTGAGTTTGCATAAGCACTTTTGAAAAGCATGATACATGTTTGATTTGATGTTCATTACATGACGAGAGAGAATTTGAACATAATATAGTCTAAACAGCGTGTTTCTTTTGGAACATATATATATAAGATATGTTGTCGACCCCTCAAGCTCATCTAACTACTTTAAGATTTTGAGACAAGTGCATGACGATGTTGGCAAGCAACCTTTCTGTTTAGTTCAGTCTTTGTGAGCAGAGGCAGAATCACAGCAGATGTTGATTTTTGGCGTCTTTCATGAAAACTTCATTTGGCTCAAATATTCTGTTTCTGCTGCCTGGGCTCTTAATTCTTGCCAGATCGTTTTTTGAAAACTTTCTACTTTAGAGACTCCCCAAGAAAGGTAAGCATGTGCTTTGAATTGAGTTTGCATAAGCACTTTTTGAAAAGCATAGAACATGTTTGATTTGATGTTCATTACATTGACGAGGGGGAATTTGAACATAATATAGTCCTAAGCAACTTGGCTATACTGGAACCTTCCTTCTTATATAAGATATGTTGTCGACCCTCCAAGCTCATCTAACTACTATAGATTTTTGGAACCCCAGAAATTGCATGATGGCGACGTATAACTCATTTGATTTCGGTCTTAGACTTTCCAGAAATCTCAGCAGATGTTGATTTTTGGCGTGTGATGGCAGAAAACTTCATTTGACTCAAATATTCATTTGAGCTGCTAGGCTCTTAATTCTTGCCAGATCGTTTTTGAAAACTTTCTACTTCAAAGACTCCGCAAGCAGGTAAGTATGTGCTTGATTGAGTTTGTACCAAGCATTTTTGACGCGAGTACATGTTTTGATTTGATGTTCATTATGACGAGAGAATTTAGACATAATATAGTCTAAACAACTTGTTTTCTTTTAGAACATATGTATATATAAGATATATTTGTCGACCCTCAAGCTAATCTATCTGCTTTAAGATTTTTTGGAACGAAGAAATTGCATGACTGATGATGGCAAACATGCTTTCATTTTGATTTCAGTGTATGAGCGGACCAGAATCACAGCAGATGTTGATTTTGGCGTCTTCAGCGAGAAAACTTCATTTGACTCAAGCCATTCATTTTAGGCTGCTAGACTCTTAATTCTTGCCAGATCCTTTTAGAAAACTTTCTACTAAAAAGACTCCATAAGCAAGGTAAGTATATTGCTTTGAATTAGTTTGTACAAGCATTTTTTAAGCGCGGTATGTTTGATTTGATATTCATTGTGACGAGAGGGCATTTGAACATAATATAGTCTAAACAGCTTGTTTCTTTTTGGAACATATATGTATATAAGATATATTTAGCCGACCCCTCGAGCTCATCTTAACTACTTTAAGATTTTGGAGGCAAAGTGCATGACTGATGATGGCAAAAGTGCTGTCATTTGATTTCCAGTGCTGAATGGGCCAGAATCACAGCAGATGTTGATTTTTAGCGTCTTTTAGCGAAAACCATTTGACTCAAAATATTCATTTGAGCTGCTAGGCTCTTCAATTCTTGCCAGATCCTTTACGAAAACTTTCGATATACAAAGAAGACTCCCAAAGCCAAAGGTAAGTATGTGCTTTGAATTGAGTTTGGATTTGCTGACATTTTTCAAAACGCATAGACATTGTCTTTGATTTGATGTTCATTAGCGTGACGAGAGAAATTTATTGAACATAATATAAATCTAAACAACTTGTTTCTTTTAGAACACACCTATATGTATATAAGATATCATTGTCGACCCTCAAAGACTCCCTATTTACTTTGAGATTTTGGAAACCTAAGAAATTTGCATGACTGATGATATGGCTGCTTTCATTTGATTTCAGTCTTTGAGTTGAATCACAGCAGATGTTGATTTAAAAGCGTCTTTTATGGAAAACTCTCATTTGACTCAAATATTCATTTTTGAGCTGCTAGGCTCTTAATTCTTGCCAGATCATTTTAGAAAACTTTCCTACTTCGAAGATGTCACGGTAGCAAATGTGATAGTATATTTTTGAATTGAGTTTTCGTACCAAGCTTTTTTGAAAGCGTAAGTACACATGTTTGATTTGATGTTCATTACATGACGAGAGAAGAATTTGAACTGTATAGTCTCGCTGTGTTTTCTTTTTACTGGAACATACTATATACACCTTCTTATGCAGATATATTGTCATCGAAAACCCCCTCTAAAGAGCTCATCTTAACTCACTTCTAAGATTTTGGCGACCTACAAGTGCATGACTTGATGATAGCATTGCTCTGTTTGATTTCAGTCACAAAACGGAGCAAAATCACAACAGATGTTGATTTTTGGCGTCTTTTCAGCGAAAAGCTTCATTTGACTCAAATATTCATTTGAGCTGCTAGAGCTCTTAATTCTTGCCAGATCGCTTTTAGAAAACTTTACTCTACTTTAAGAAGACTCCCAAAGCCAAAGCTATATTATGTGCTTTTTGAATTGAGGTTTATATTTTGAAAAGCACCAATACATGTATTTGATTTGATGTTCAAATTGCAATGGCGAGAGAGAATTTGAACATAATATAGTCTAAACAGCTTGTTTCTTTTAGACACACCTATGTATATAAGACCCTGTTTGTCACATTTCCCTCAAGCTCATCTAACTACTTTAAGAATTTTTTGGAACCCAAAATTGCATGACCAGTGATGCATAAACACTCTTTCATTTGATTTCAGTCACAGACAAATGAAAAATCACAGCAGATGTGTGATTTTTGGCGTCTGTCACTGGCGAAGAAGCTTCATTTGACTCAAGCCTTCATTTTGAGCTGCTAGGACTCTCAATTCTTGCCAGATCATTTGCAGAAAACTTTCTAGATCAGAAGACTCCCAAAGCAAAGTGATGTGCTTTGAACGTTGAGTTTGCATTTTTGAAAACGCATGGTACATGTTTGATTTGATGTTCATTACATACGGAGAGGAATTTGAACATAATATAAGTCATAAACCAGCTTGTTTCTTTTTGGAACACCACCTATATGTATATAAGATATATTTATCGAGCCCTCAAGCTCATCTAACTCTTTAAGATTTTGGAACCCAAGAAATTTACGCAACTGATGATGTGTAGTATGCTTTCATTTGATTGCAGTCATGCATGAGCGAGCGCCAAAATCACAGCAGATGTTGATTTTTGGCGTCTTTTCCGCCGAAAAACTTCATTTGACTCAAATATTCATTTGAGCTGCCCTAGGCTCTTCAATTGCTCCTTGCCAGAATCGTTTTAAAACTTTTCTACTTTAAGCTCCAGAAGCAAAGAAAGCTTAGTATGTGCTTTGAATTGAGTTTGCCGGCACTTTTTGACAAGCATAGTAACATGTTTTGATTTGATGTTTCATTTTCTTGACGGAGGGAATTTGAACATAATATAGTCTAAACAGCTTACTTTCTTTTGGAACCTTCTTTAATATATATATATAAGATATGTTCCTTGACCCTCAAGCTCATCTTCTTTCACTTTAAGATTTTGGAAACTAGAAATTGCAGAGACTGATGATGAAACAGTAGCTTTCATTTGAAATTTCAGCGTCACATGACTAGATGTCCAAAATGTAACGAATGGTCTTGATTTTTGGCGTCTGTTCAGCCAAAGAAAACTTCCATTTTTAGCTCAAATATTGTTTGAGCTGCTAGGCTCTTAATTCTTGCCAGATACGTTTTTAAGAAAACTTTCTTCTGAAGACTCCCAGATAAGAAGTAAGTATTGCTTTGAATTGAAGTTTGCAAGCATTTTTGAAAGCATAGTACATGTTTGATTTGATGTATAGGCAAATTACATGCACGACGGAGAGAATTTAGAACATAATATAGTCTAAACAACTTGTTTCTTTTGGACATACCTATATATATATATATAACCATAAAGGATATGCCTTTAATAAACCCTCAAGCTCATCTAACTACTTTAAGATTTTGGAACCCAAGAAATTTGCATGACTGATGATGGCAAACATGCTTTCACTGTTTTGATTTCCAATGTGCTGAGACAGACAAAATCACAGCAGATGTTGATTTTTGGCGTCTTTAGTGAGAAACTTCATTTGACTCAAATATTCATTTGAGCTTCTTTTGAAGCTCTTAATTCTTGACCAGATCATTTTGGCTTTCTACTTCAAGAGGACTCGAAAGCTTAGTATGTGCTTTGAATTGAGTTACTGCATAACATTTTGAAGGCAATCACATGTTTGGTGTTGATGTTCATCCATCTAGCGTGAGAGAGGAATTTGAAGGCTTATAATATAGTCTAAACAACTTTTTTCTTTTGACATACATACCTATATACATATATATAAGATATAATATTTGTCGACCCCCTCAAAGCTCATCTAACTATACTTTAAGATTTTGAGACCCAAGAAATTGCACTGTGACTGATGATGGCAAACTTATTGTATGCTTTCATTTGATTTCAGTTTTGAACAGACTTTTCCAAAATCACAGCGAATCAATTGATTTTTGGCGTCTTTTCAGAGAAAGCTTCATTTGACTCAAATATTGTTATGAAGCTGCTAGGCTCTTAATTCTTGCCAGATCGTTTTAGAAAACTTTTTCTACTTCAAGAAGACTCCCAAAAGCAAGGTAAGTATGTTGCTTTGAATTGAGTTTATTTTCAAAGCACTTTTTGAAAACGCAGTACATGTTTGATTTGATGTTTTCATTCATGACGAGAGAGAATTTGAACATAATATAGTCTAAACAACTTTTCTTTTTGGAACATACCTGTATATATTTCAATATGTATATAAGATATGTTGTCTGACTTCCCTCAAGCTCATCTAACTACTTTAAGATTTTGGAAGCTAAAAATTGCATGACTGATGATGGCAAACATGCTTTCATTTCCCGATTTCAGTCTTGAACTTTCCAAAATCACCCAGCAGAATCGTGTTGATTTTTGGCATCTATTACATGAAAACTTCATTTTTGACTCAAATATTCATTTGAGCTACTAGGCTCTTAATTCTTGCCAGATCGTTTTAGAAAACTTTTCTACTTGAAGACTCCCAACAAGGTAAGATATGTTGCTTTGAATTGAGTTTGCACTAGCATACTTTTTTGAAAGCGCAGTACATGTTTGGTTGATGTTCATTACTTTGACGGAGAGAATTTAGACATAATATAGTCCTAAACAACTTGTTTCTTTTTTTGGAACATATATATGTATATAAGATATGTTGTCGCCACGACCCTCAAGCTCATCTAACTACTTTAAGATTTTTTGGAACCCAAGAAATTACACTGACTGATGATGGCAAACATGCTTTCATTTGATTTCAGTCTTTTGAGCGGAGACTTTCCAAAATCACAGCAGATGTTGATTTTTTGGCATCTATTAGCCATGAGAAAACTTCGATTTGACTCAAATATTCATTTGAGCTGCTAGAAGCTCTTAATTTCTTGCCAGATCGTTTTAAACTTTCTACTTCAAAGAAGCTCCCCAAGCAAGGTAGTATATGCTTTTGAATTGAGTTTGTACAAGCATTTTTTGAAGCCTTAATGATACATGTTTTGATTTGATGTTCATTCGCTTGACGAGAGAATTTGAACATAATATAGTCTAAACAACTTGTTTCTTTTGGAACATACCTGCCGCTATGTATATAAGATATGTTGTCTGACCCTCAAGCTCATCTAACTGCACTTTTAAGATTTTTGGAACCCAAGAAATTGCACTTGACTGATGATGGCAAACGTAGCATCGCGCATTTGATTTCAGTCATGAGCTTTCCAAATCACAGCAGATGTTGATTTTGGCGTCCTTTTTCAATAGAAAACTAGGCATTCCAGCTCAAATATTCATTTGAGCTGCTTTTGAAGGCTCTTAATTCTTGCCAGATGCGTTTTGAAAACTTTCTTCTTCAAAAGACTCCCGAAGAAAGCAAGAGTTGGTATAATGCTTTGAGATTGAAGTTTGCATAAGCTTTTTTAAGCTTATGAGTACATGTTTAGGTTGATTTCTAAATTACATACGGCGAGAGGAGAAATTTGAACATAATATAGTCTAAACAACTTTGTTTCTTTTGGAACATACCATAATATATGTATATAAAGATATGTTGTCGACCCCTCAAGCTCATCTAACTACTTTTCAAGATTTTTGGAACCCGAAAGAAATTGCATGACTGATGATGGCAAACAATAACTTTCATTTGATTTTCCAAAGTGCTGATGAACTTTCCAAAATCTACAGCAGATGTTGATTTTGGCGTCCTATTAGCCGAGAGAAACTTCATTTGACTCAAATATTCATTTGAGCTGCTAGGCTCTTAATTCTTGCCAGATCGTTTAGAAAACTTTCTACTTCAAAGAAGACTCCCAAAAGCAGTATGTGCTTTGAATTGAGTTTGCATAAGCACTTTTTGGCAGTACATGTTTGATTTGATGTTCATTACATGACGAGAGAGAATTTGAACATAATATAGTCTAAACAGCTTGTTTCTTTTGGAACATACCTATATATATATGTATATAAAGATATGTTGTGACCCCTCAAGCTCATCTAACTACTTTAAGATTTTTGGAACCCAAGAAATTGCATGACTGATGATGGCAAACATGCTTTCATTTGATTTCAGTCTTGAACAGGCCAAAATCACCTTGAATGTTGATTTTTGGCGTCTTTTCAGCGAAAACTTCATTTGACTCAAATATTCATTTTGAGCTGCTAGGCTCTTAATTCTTGCCAGATCGTTTTGAAAACTTTCTACTTCAAAGAAGACTCCCAAAAGCTTAGTATGTGCTTTGAATTGAGTTTGCATAAGCACTTTTTGAAAGCACCGTACATGTTTGATTTGATGTTCATTACATGACGAGAGAAATTTGAACATAATATAGTCTAAACAGCTTGTTTCTTTTTGGAACATATATATATATATAAGATATGTTGTTGACCCCTCAAGCTCATCCTAACTACTTTAAGATTTTGGAACCCAAAATTGCATGACTGATGATGGCAAACATGCTTTCATTTGATTTCAATCATGAGCAGACCCAAAATCACAGCAGATGTTGATTTTAGGCGTCTATTAGCAGAAAACTTCATTTGACTCAAATATTCATTTTGAGCTGCTAGGCTCTTAATTCTTGCCAGATCGTTTTGCAAGAAAACTTTCTACTTTAAGAAGACTCCAAAAGCTAAGTATGTGCTTTGAATTGAGTTTGCATCAGCACTTTTTGGCCTTGTACATGTTTGATTTGATGTTCATTAGCGACGAGCAGGAAATTTGAGACATAATATAGTCTAAACCTTGTTTCTTTTGAACATGCCTGTATATACTATGTATATAACCATATTGTTGACCCTCAAGCTCATCTAACTACTTTAAGATTTTGGAACCCAAGAAAGTGCATGACTGATGATAGCAAACATGCTTTCATTTGATTTCAGTGCGCATGACAAGGCCAAAATCACAGCAGATGTTGATTTTTAGGCGTCTATTAAGCGAAAAACTCATTTGAGCTCAAATATTCATTTGAGACTGACATAGGCTCTTAATTCACCGCCAGATTCGTTTAGAGAAAACTTTCTGCTTCAAGAAGACTCCATAAGCAAGGTAAGTATGTACTTTGAATTGAGTTTACTGTACAAAGCACTTTTGAAAACGCAGTACATGTTTGGTTGATGTTCATTCCTTGACGAAGAGAGAATTTAAACATAAGCTATAGTCCTAAACTCACTTGTTTACCAACTTTTGGAACATATAACGCTATATAAGATATGTTGTACGACCCCTCAAGCTCATCAAACTACTTTAAGATTTTGGAAGCTAGAAATTGCACTGACTGATGATGAAACATGCTTTCATTTGATTTTCAGTGCATTGTAGACTTTCCAATCACAGCAGAATCTTGATTTTTAAGCAAATCTATTAACGCCCGATAAAACTTCATTTGACTCAAATATTCATTTGAGCTGCTAGGCTCTTAATTCTTGCCAGATCGTTTTAAGAAAACTTTCTACTTTAAAGAAACTCCAAAGCAAAGGTAAGTATGTGCTTTGAATTGAGTTTTATTACAAGCATTTTTTGAAGCTTGCTTGAGTACATGTTTGATTGATGTTCATTACAGCGACGAGAGAATTTGAACATAATATAGTCTAAACAAAACACTTGTTTCTTTTGGAACATATATGTATATAAGATATGTTGTTGACCCTCAAGCTCATCCTAACTCTTTAAGATTTTTTGGAACCCAGAAATTGCATGACTGATGATAGCAAACATGCTTTCATTTTGATTTCAGTCTGTAAGAGCTTTCCAGAATCACAGCAGATGTTGATTTTTAGGCGTCTTTTCAGCGAAAAACTTCATTTGACTCAAATATTCATTTGAGCTGCTAGACTCTTAATTCTTGCCAGATCGTTTTACTGAAAACTTTTCTACTTTAAGAAGACTCCCAAAGCAAGGTAAGTATGTTACTTTTGAATTGAGTTTTGTACAAGCATTTTTGAAAGCATGCATGGTACATGTTATGATTTGATGTTCATTCACGCGGCAGAGAGGAATTTGAACATAATATAGTCTAAACAGCTTGTTTCTTTTGGAACATACCTATATATATCATAAGATATAATATTTGTGGAAACCCCTCAAGCTCATCTAACTTTACTTTAAGATTTTTGGAACCCAGAAATTGCACATGACTGATGATGGCAAACAGCATGCTTTCATTTGATTTCAGTCTTGAGCTTTCCAGAATCACAGCAGATGTTGATTTTTTGGCGTCTATTCACCCGGCTTCATTTTGACTCAAATATTCATTTGAGCTGCTAGGCTCTTAATTCTTGCCAGATCGTTTTAGAAAACTTTCTACTTTAAGAAGACTCCAAAAGCCAGCGAGTATGTGCTTTGAATTGAGTTGCACTAAGCACTTTTTGTGCGAAAACGCAGTACATGTTTGATTTGATGTTTCATTACTTGACAGAGAGAGAGGAATTTGAACATAATATAGTCTAAACAGCTTGGCTTTAACACTGGAACACTTCCATATAATAATATATAAGATATGTTCCTTCGAAGCCCTCAAGCTCATCTAACTTTACTTTAAGATTTTGGAACCCAAGAAATTGCATGACTGATGATGGCAAACATGCTTTTCATTTGATTTCAGTTGCGCAGACGGGCCATAATCACAGCAGATGTTGATTTTTGGCGTCTTTTCGCCGAGAAAACTTCATTTGACTCAAATATTCATTTGAGGCTGCTTCAAACTCTTAATTCTTGCCAGATCGTTTTTAGAAAACTTTCTACTTCAAGAAGACTCCCAAAGCAAAAGCTTAGTATATGCTTTGAATTGAGTTTTGTACAAGCATTTTTTGGCTTGCTTTTGTTACATGTTTGATTTGATGTTCATTCATGACGAGAGAGGAATTTGAACATAATATAAAAAAAGTCTAAACAACTTGTTTCTTTTGGAACATACCTATAATAATATATAAGATAATGGCATTTGTTATCCGACCCCTCAGCTCATCTAACTACTTTAAGATTTTTTGGAACTAAAGAAATATGCATGACTGATGATGGCAAACAATGCTCTTCATTTGATTTCAGTGCGCCATAAGAATGAATTCCAAAATCACAGCAGATGTTGATTTTTTGGCGTCTTTTCAGCATGAAAACTTCATTTTGACTCAAATATTCATTTGAGCTGCTAGGCTCTTAATTCTTGCCAGAATCCTTTTAGAAAACTTTCTCTTCAGAAGACTCCCAAAGTAAAGGTAAGTATGTGCTTTGAATTGAAGGTTTGCATTACAAGCACTTTTTAGCGCAGTATGTTTGATTTGATGTTCATTATGACCCAAGAGAGAAATTTGAACATAATATAGTCTAAACAGCTTGTTTCTTTTTTGGAACACCTATATAACTATATAAGATATGTTTGTCGACCCTCAAGCTCATCTAACTACTTTAGATTTGGACATTAGAAATTGCATGACTGATGATGGCAAACATGCTTTCATTTGATTTCAGTGCGCTTGAACAGGCTTTCCAAAATCACAGCAGATGTTGATTTTGGCGTCTTTGCAGCGAAAGAAACTTCATTTGACTCAAATATTCATTTGAGCTGCTAGGCTCTTAATTCTTGCCAGATTCTTTTGAAAAGCTTTCTACTTCAAAGACTCAAAAGCTTAGTATGTTAGCTTTGAATTGAGTTTGTACATGGGCAGCACTTTTTTTGAAAGCATAAGTACATGTTTTTGATTTGATGTTCATTAGATGACGAGAGAGGAATTTGAACATAATATAGTCCTAAACAACTTGTTTCTTTGGAACTACCTATTTAACCTATATATATATGTATATAAGATATGTTGTCGACCCTCAAGCTCATCTAACTACTTCCAAAAGATTTTGGAACCCAAGAAATTGCACTTGACTGATGATGGCAAACATGCTTTCATTTGATTTCAGTCATTAGACTTTTCCAAAAATCACAGCAGATGTTGATTTTGGCGTCTTTTCAGCGAGAAAACTTCATTGCGACTCAAATATTCATTTGAGCTGCTAGGACTCTTAATTCTTGCCAGATCGTTTTAGAAAACTTTCTACTTCAAGAAGACTCAAACCAAGAAAAGCTTAGTATATGCTTTGAATTATGTGATTTGCATAAGCACTTTTTGAAAGCGCCAAGTACATGTTTGATTTGATGTTCATTAGCATGACGAGAGAGGAATTTGAGACATAATATAGTCTAAACAGCTTGTTTCTTTTGGAACCTATATATATATGTATATAAGATATGTTGTCGACCCTCAAAGCTCATCTAACTACTTTAAGATTTTGGAACAGAAATTGCATGACTGATGATGGCAAACATACTTTCCATTTGATTTCAGTGCGCCAGAGCGGGCCAAAATCACAGCAGATGTTGATTTTTGGCGTCTTTTCAGCGAGAAAACTTCATTTTGACTCAAATATTCATTTGAGCTGCTAGGCTCTTAATTTCCTGGTGCCAGATCGTTTTAGAAAACTTTCTACTTCAAGAAGTACTCCCAAAAGCAAGGTAGTGGTATATTACTTTGAATTGAGTTTGTACAAGCATTTTTGAAAGCACGGTATATATTTGATTTGATGTTCATTAGCTTTGACGAGAGAGAATTTGAACATAATATAGTCTAAACAGCTTGTTTCTTTTTGGAACTATATATATATGTATATAAGATATGTTGTCGACCCTCAAGCTCATCTAACTTACTTTAAGATTTTGGAACCCAAGAAATTGCATGACTGATGATGGCAAACACTTTCATTTGATTTCAGTGCTTTGAGCCAGACCCCAAAATCGCAGCAGATGTTGATTTTTGGCGTCTTTTCAGCGAGAAAACTTCATTTGACTCAAATATTCATTTTGAGCTGCTAGAGCTCTTAATTCTTGCCAGATCGTTTTAAACTTTCTACTTTAAGAAGACTCCATAAGCAAGCTAAGTATATGCTTTGAATTGGTTTATCTAAGCATTTTTACTTGCAGTACATGTTTTGATTTGATGTTCATTATGCGGCGAGAGAGAATTTGAACATAATATAGTCTAAACAAGCTTTTCTTTTTGGAACATACCTATATATATATGTATATAAGAAACTGTTAATGGCCCCTCAAGCTCATCAACTACTTTAAGATTTTTGGGAGACCAGAGAAATTGCATACCCCAGTAACAGTTAAACTATATGCTTTCATTTGATTTCAGTCATGAGCAGAACTTCAAAATCACAGCAGATGTTGATTTTTGGCGTCTTTTCGCCAGAAAACTTCATTTGACTCAAATATTCATTTGAGCTCTGCTAGGCTCTTAATTTCTGTACCAGATCGTTTTAAAACTTTCTACTTCAGAAGACTCCCCGAAAGCTTAGTATGTGCTTTGAATTGAGTTTTGCATAAGCATTTTTTGAAAGCACAGTACATGTTTGATTTGATGTTCATTGGCAGAAGAGAGAGGAATTTGAACATAATATAGTCTAAACAGCTTGTTTCTTTTGGAACCTATATATATATGTATATAAGATATGTTGTCGACCCTCAAGCTCATCTAACTACTTTACGATTTTGGAACCCAAGAAATTGCATGACTGATGATAGCAAACATGCTTTCATTTTGATTTCAGATGCTTTGAACTTTCCAGGCCGAAATCACAGCAGATGTTGATTTTTCGGTGCGTCTATTAAGCCGAAAAACTTCATTTTGACTCAAATATTCATTTGACGGGCTGCTAGACTCTTAATTCTTGCAGATCTGGTTTTGAAAAAACTTTCTACTTCAAGAAACTCCCAAAGCAAAGAAAGCAAAATTAGTATGTTAGCTTTGAATTGAGTTTGCACAAGCATTTTTGAGCGCAGTACATATTTGATTTGATGTTCATTACGCTTGACGAAGAGAATTTGAACATAATATAGTCTAAACAGCTTGTTTCTTTTTTGGAACATATATGTATATAAGATATGTTGTCGACCCCTCAAGCTCAACCTTCCTAACTACTTTAAGATTTTTGGAACCCGAAGAAATTGCATGACTGATGATGGCAAACATGCTTTCATTTGATTTTCAGTCTTAGACTTTCAATTGGAATCACAGCAGATCGTTGAAGTTTTTGGGCGTCTATTCAGCGAAAACTTCATTTGACTCAAATATTCATTTGAGCTGCTGAGCTCTGTGCATTCTTGCCAGATCGTTTTAGAAAAACTTTTTCTACTTCAAGAAGACTCCCCAAAAAGCAAGGTTAGTATAATGCTTTGAATTGAGTTTAGCTAAAGCATTTTGAAGAAAGCATGCAGTACATGTTTGATTTGATGTTCATTCCTTGACGAGAAATTTGAACATGTATAATTAACAACTTGACAGCACGGAACATACCTATATATATATGTATATAATATTTGTTGTCGACCCTCAAGCCTCATCCTAACTACTTTAAGATTTTGGAACCCAGAAATTCCCGCATGACTGATGATGGCAAACTTGTCTTTCATTTGATTTCAAGTCTTGAACTTAAGGCAAATGAAGTCACAGCAGATGTTGATTTTTGGCGTCTTTTCAGTAAAAACTTCATTTGACTCAAATATTCATTTACAGCTGCTACTGGCTCTTAATTCTTGCCAGATCGTTTTTGAAAACTTTCTACGCTCAAGAAGACTCCCAAAAAGCAAGGTTAGTATGATGCTTTGAATTGAGTTTGCATAAGCACTTTTTGAAAGCGCTTGGTACATGTTTGATTTGATGTTCATTCCAGCGACGAGAGAGGGGAGAATTTGAACATAATATAGTCCTAAACAGCTTGTTTCTTTTTTGGAAAATACCTATATATATATGTATATAAGATATGTTGTCGACCCTCAAGCTCATCCTAACTACTTTAAGATTTTTGGAACCCAGAAATTGCATGACTGATGATAGCAAACATGCTTTCATTTGATTTCGAGTGCTTTATAGGCAGACTTTCCAAAATCACAGCAGATGTTGATTTTTGGCGTCTATTACGCGATAAAACTTCATTTGACTCAAATATTCATTTGAGCTGCTAGGCTCTTAATTCTTGCAGATCTTTTGAAAACTTTTCTACTTCAAGAAGACTCCCCACAAAATGATAGTATGTGCTTTGAATTGAGTTTGTACAAACATTTTATTTGAAAACGCAGTACATGTTTGATTTGATGTTCATTATGTGACGAGAGAATTTGAACATAATATAGTCTAAACAACTTGTTTCTTTTTTGGAACATATATGTATATAAGATATGTTGTCATTACCATCAAGCTCATCTAACTACTTTTAAGATTTTTTGGAACCCAAGAAATTGCATGACTGATGATGGCAAACATGCTTTCATTTGATTTTCAGTGCACGGAAGACTTTCCAAAATCACAGCAGATGTTGATTTTTTGGCGTCTTTTCATGCGAAAACTTCATTTGACTCAAATATTCATTTGAGCTGCTAAATCACTCTTAATTCTTGCCAGATCGTTTTTAAACTTTCTACTTCAAAGACTCCTCGTAAGGTAAGTATGTGCTTTGAATTGAGTTTAGCCTGAAGCATTTTTGAAAACGCAGTACATGTTTGATTTGATGTTCATTCAAAGACGACGAGAGAGAATTTGAACATAATATAGATCCTAAACATTGTTTTCTTTTGGAACATATATGTATATAAAGATATGTTGTATGCGACCCCTCAAAGCTCATCTAACTTTTTAAGATTTTTTGGAGACCCAAGAAATTTGCATGACTGATGATGGCTTAACGACATACTTTCATTTGATTTCAGTCTTGGAGCATAGACTTTCAGAATCACAGCAGATGTTGATTTTTGGGCGTCTTTTTCAGCGAAAACTTCATTTGACTCAAATATTCATTTTGGAGCTGCTAAATCTTGAAGTTGATTCTTGCCAGATCGTTTTTAGAAAACTTTCTGCTAAAGAGAGACTCCCAAAAGCAAAGATAAGTATGTGCTTTGAATTGAGTTTATTACCAAAGCTTTTTTGAAAACGCAGTACATGTTTGATTTGATGTTCATTCGCGAAAGAGAGAATTTGAACATAATATAGTCTAAACAGCTTGTTTCTTTTTGGAACATATATGTATATAAGATATGTTGTCGACCCCTCAAGCTCATCTAACTACTTTAGATTTTGGAAGCTAAGAAATTGCGCTGACTGATGATGGCAAACGCGCTTTCATTTTGATTTCCAGTGCCAAACTTCGAAATCACAGCAGATGTTGATTTTTTGGCATCTATTAGCGAAAACTTCATTTGACTCAAATATTCATTTTGAGCTGCTGGGCTAATTCTTGCAGATCCTTTTAGAAACTTTCTTGAAGACTCCCAAAAGCAAGGTAAGTATGTGCTTTGAATTGAGTTTATTACAAGCATTTTTGAAAAGCAGTACATGTTTTGATTTGATGTTCATTAGGCAGAGAGAATTTGAACATAATATAGTCTAAACAGCTTGTTTCTTTTGGAACATATATGTACATAAGATGTCATTGTTGACCCTCAAGCTCATCTAACTACTTTAAGATTTTGGGGAAGCCAAGTGCATGACTGATGGCAAACATGCTTTCATTTGATTTCAGTCGCGCCTTTCCAAAATCACAGCAGATGTTGATTTTGGCGATCTGTTCATGAAAACTTCATTTGACTCAAATATTCATTTGAGCTGCTAGGCTCATAATTGTACCAGATCACTTTTAGAAAACTTTCTACTTCAAGAAGACTCCCAAAAAGAAAGCTTGGTATGTGCTTTGGATTGAGTTTTAGCTAAGCATTTTTTAAGCATGATTTTATATTTTGATTTGTTCGTTATGAAGAGAGGGAATTTGAACATAATATAGATCCTAAACAACTTGTTTCTTTTGGAGACATACCTATATATATGTATATAATATTTGTTGTGACCCTCAATCATCTAACTACTTTACAGATTTTGGAACCCAAGAAATTGCATGACTGATGTTAATAAACATGCTTTTCATTTGATTTCAGTCATAGACTTTTTCCAAAAATCACAGCAGTGTTGATTTTTGGCGTCTATTAAGCGAAAACTCATTTGACTCAAAATGACTTCATTTGAGCTACTAGGCTCTTAATTCTTGCAGATCCTTTGAAAACTTTCTACTTCAAGACTCCCAAAGCAAAATGAAAGTGTGTGCTTTGAATTGAGTTTCAGCCTGAAACACTTTTGAAAAGCATGATACATGTTTGATTTGATGTCCTTCCATGAAGAGATGGGGAATTTGAACATAATAGTCTAAACAGCTTGTTTCTTTTGGAACATATATGTATATAAGATGTTTGTCGACCCTCCAAAGCTCATCTAACTACTTTAAGATTTTGGAAGCTAAGAAATTGCACTGACTGATGATGGCAAACATTAACATTTGATTTCAGTGTGAGGCTTTCAAAATCACAGCAGATGTTGATTTTGGCATCTATTACTTGAAAACTTCATTTGACTCAAATATTCATTTGAGCTGCTAGAAACTCTTAATTCTTCATAAATCCTTTTGAAAACTTTCCTACTACAAGAAGACTCCCAAAAGCAAGAGTAAGTATGTGCTTTGGTGAGGGATTTCAGCCACAAGCATTTATTGAAACACAGTACATGTTTGATTTGATGTTCATTCAGCGAAGAATGAGGTGAACATATGTAGTCTAAACAACTTGTTTCTTTTGGAGTTTATGTATATAAAAGATATGTTGTCGACCCATCAAGCTCATCTAACTACTTTAAGATTTTGGAACCTAAGGGTGCATGGAAACTGATGATGGCAAACGAATGCTTTCATTTTGATTTCAGTCTTTACGGTCTCCGTCACAGCAGATGTTGATTTTTAGGCGTCTATTACATCGAGAAAACTTCATTTGACTCAAATGATATTCCATTTTAAATGCTAGGCCTCTTAATTCTTGCCAGATCGTTTTAGAAATACTTTCTACTTCAAGAAGACTCCAAAAAGAAAGGTAAGTATGTGCTTTGAGTTGAGTTTGCATAAGCACTTTTTTAGCTTGCCTTAATTTTATGTTTGATTTGATGTTCATTGGCGACGAGAGAATTTGAACATAATATAGTCTAAACAGCTCATTTCTTTTGGAAACACATACCTATATATATATGTATATAAGATATGTTGTCGACCCCTCAAGCTCATCTAACTACTTGCTAAGATTTTGGAACCCAAGAATTCTATGACTGATGATGGCAAAGCATGCTTTCATTTTGATTTTCAGTCTTGGGCAGACTTTCCCAGAATCACAGCAGATGTTGATTTTTGGCGTCTTTTCAGCGAGAAAACTTCATTTGACTCAAATATTCATTTTGAGCTTTCTCAGGCCTCTTAATTCTTGCCAGATCGCTTTTAGAAAACTTTCTACTTCAAAGACTCCCAAGCAAGGTAAGTATGTGCTTTGAATTGAGTTTGTACAAGCATTTTTGAAAACGCAGTACATGTTTGATTTGATGTTCGCGACGAGAGATTTGAACATAATATAGTCCTAAACAGCTTGTTTCTTTTTTGGAACATACCTATATATATATGTATATAAGATATGTTGTCGACCCCTCAAGCTCATCTAACTACTTTAAGATTTTGGAACCCAAGAAATTGCATGACCTGATGATGGCAAACATGCTTTCATTTGATTTTCAGTCGCCAGACTTTCCAAAATCCACAGCAGATCGTTGATTTTTTGGGCGTCTATTACGCCCGAAAACTTCATTTGACTCAAATATTCATTTTGAGCTGCTAGGCCTCTTAATTCTTGCCAGATCACACTTTAGAAAACTTTGTACTGCTAAGAAGACTCCCAAAAGCAAGGTAAGTATAATGCTTTGAATTGAGTTTACACCAAGCACTTTTGAAAACGCAGTACATGTTTGATTTGATGTTCGCCATGACGAGAGAATTTGAACATAATATAGATCTAAACAACTTGTTTCTTTTGGAACATACTCATGTATATAAGATATGTTAGCCGACCCTCAAGCTCATCCTAACTACTTTAAGATTTTGGAACCCAAGAAATTGCATGACTGATGATGGCAAACATAAGCTTTCATTTTGATTTTCAGTGCATAGCTTGGCCCAAAATCACAGCAGATGTTGATTTTGGCGTCTTTTCAGCAGAAAGAACTTCATTTGACTCAAATATTTCATTTTTGAGCTGCTAGGCTCTTAATTCTTACCAGATACGTTTTGAAAACTTTCTACTTCAAAAGAAGACTCCGCCAAAAAAGGTTAGTATGTTGCTTTGAATTGAGTTTGTACAAGCACTTTTTGAAAAGCGGTATTACATGTTTGATTTGATGTTCATTGTGACGAGAGAGGAATTTGAACATAATATAGTCTAAACAGCTTGTTTCTTTTAGGAACATACCTATATATATGTATATAAGATATGTTGTAATAAACCCCTCAAGCTCATCTAACGCACTTTCGATTTTGGAACCCAGAAATTGCCATGACTGATGATGGCAAACATGCTTTCATTTGATGTTCAGTGCGAAGACTTCCAGAATCACAGCAGATGTTTGATTTTTTGGCGTCTTTTCAGCGAAAACAGACTCAAATATTCATTTAGCAGGCTGCTAGGCTCTTAATTGTTCTTGCCAGATCGATTTTAGAAATACTTTGTACTTCAAGAAGACTCCATAAACAAGCTTAGTATGTGCTTTTTGAATTGAGGTTTGCATAAGCACTTTTTTAAGCATACCAGATACATGTTTGATTTGATGTTCAATTAGCGAACGAGAATTTGAACATATAATATAGTCCTAAACAACTTGTTTTCTTTTTGGAAAATACTATATATATATGTATATAAGATATGTTGTCGTTATTCCCTCAAAGCTCATCCTAACTACTTTAAGATTTTGGAACCCAAGAAATTGCATGACTGATGATGGCAAACATGCTTTCATTTGATTTCAGTGCGCATGAGCTTTCCAAGAATCTACAGCAGATGTTGATTTTAGGCGTCTTTTTCAGCGAGAAAACTTCATTTTGACTCAAATATTCATTTTGAGCTGCTAGAGCTCTTAATTCTTGCCAGATCGTTTTGAAAACTTTTCTACTTCAGAGAGAATCCCAAAAGCAAAGGTAAGTATGTTACTTTGAATTGAGTTTGTACAAGCACTTTTTTGAAAACACGGTACATGTTTGATTTGATGTGTTCATTGACGAGAGGAATTTGAACGCTAATATAGTCCTAAACAGCTTGTTTCTTTTTGGAACATATATGTATACTATAAGATATGTTGTCGACCCCTCAAGCTCCATCTAACTTCACTTTAAAAGATTTTTTGGAGACAAATTGCATGACTGATGATGGCAAACATGCTTTCATTTACATTTCCAGTCATAGACAGCCAGAATCACAGCAGATGTTGATTTTGGAAAGTCTTTTCAGCCGAGAAAACTTCATTTGACTCAAATCATTCATTTTGAGCTGCTAGGCTCTTAATTCTTGCCAGATCGTTTTAGAAAACTTTCTACTTCAAAGAAGACTCCCATAAAGCAAGCAAGGTATGTGCTTTGAATTGAGTTTATTACAAGCACTTTTTGAAAACCTGCCAATCGAGTACATGTTTGATTTGATGTTCATTCGCACGACGAGAGAATTTGAACATATATCAAGTCTAAAGCAACTGACACTTTTGGAACATATATGTATATAAGATATGTTGTCGACCCCTCAAGCTCATCTAACTACTTTAAGATTTTGGAGCCCAAGAAATTGCATGACTATTGATGATGGCAAACATGCTTTCATTTGATTTCAGTCTTGTAGGCAGACTTTCCAGAAATCACAGCAGATGTTGATTTTTTTGGCGTCTTTTTCAGCGAAAACTTCATTTGACTCAAATGATATTCATTTTGAGCTGCTAGGCTCTTAATTCTTGCTTGAATCGTTTTAAGAAAACTTTCTACTTACAAGAAGACTCCATAAAGCAAAGGTAAGTATGTGCTTTGAATTGAGTTTATTACAAGCACTTTTTGAAAGCGCAGTACATAGTATGTTTGATTTGATGTTCATTCATGACGAAGAGAGAATTTAAAGAACATATATAATAGTCTAAACAAGCTTGTTTTTCTTTTGGAACATATATGTATATAAGATATGTTGTCGACCCCTCCAAGCTCATCTAACTACTTTAAGATTTTTGGAACCCAAGAAATTGCATATGACTGATGATGGCAAACATAACTTTTCATTTGATTTCAGTGCGCTGAGCGGGCTTTCCAGAATCACGAAAAGATGTTGATTTTTGGCGTCTTTTTCAGCGAAAAACTTCATTTGACTCAAATATTCATTTTGAGCTGCTAGGCTCTTAATTCTTGCCAGATCGTTTTAGAAAACTTTCTACTGAAGACTCCATAAGCAAGGTAAGTATAATGCTTTAGAGATTGAGTTTAATACAAAGCATTTTTGAAAAGCGCCCAATGACACATGTGTTTTTGATTTGATGTTCATTAGCGATGACGAGAGGGAATTTGAACATAATATAGTCCTAAACAGCTTGTTTCTTTTTTGGAACATATATATGTATATAAGATATGTTGTGTCGACCCTCAGCTCCATCTAACTTGCTTTAAGATTTTGGAGACCCAAGAAATTGCATGACTGATGATGGCAAAAGCATGCTTTCATTTACAGTTTCGTCTTGGGCAGACCCAGAAAAATCACAGCAGATCATTGATTTTTGGCGTCTTTTCGGCGAAAAAACTTCATTTGACTCAAATATTCATTTTGAGCTGCTAGGCCTCCTCTAATTCTTGCCAGATCGTTTTAAAACTTTCTACTTCAAGACTTCCCATAAGCAAACAAGGTAAGTATGTGCTTTTGAGATTGAGTTTGCATAAGCTTACTTTTTGAAAACGCCGCAGTACATGTTTGATTTGATGAAATTTCGATTAGCGAAGAGAATTTGAACATAATATAGTCCTAAACAGCTTGTTTCTTTTGGAACTTATACCTATATACCCATATATAGATATGTTGTCGACCCTCAAAGCTCATCTAACTACTTTAAGATTTTGGAACCCAGAAATTGCATGACTGATGATGGCAAACATGCTTTCATTTGATTTCAGTCTTAGGCGGGCTTTCCAGAATCACAGCAGATGATGTTGATTTTGGCGTCTTTTCTTGCGAAAACTTCATTTGACTCAAATATTCATTTGAGCTGCTAGGCCTCTTAATTCTTGCCAGATCGTTTTAGAAAACTTTCTACTTCCAAAGAAGACTCCCAAAGCAAGAAACAGTATGTGCTTTGAATTGAGTTTGCATAAACACTTTTTGAAAAGCGCCCAATGGTACATATTTGATTTGATGTTCATTGTGACGAAGGGAATTTGAACATAATATAGATCTAAACAGCTTGTTTCTTTACTTTTGGAACATATATGTATATAAGATATGTTGTCGACCTCAAGCTCATCTAACTACTTCTATAGATTTTGGAACCCAAGAAATTGCACTTGACTGATGATGGCAAACATGCTTTCATTTGATTTCAGTCACGCTTAGACTTTCCAAAATCACAGCAGATCAATTAGGATTTTTTGGGCGATCTTTTCAGCGAAAACTTCATTTGACTCAAATATTCATTTGAGCTGCTAGGCTCTTAATTCTTGCCAGATCGTTTTAGAAATACTTTCTACTTCAGAAGACTCCATAAAAGAAAGCTTAGTATGTGCTTTGAATTGAGTTTGCATAAGCACTTTTTTGAACGCTTGTAAGTACATGTTTGATTGATGTTCATTAGGAATTTGAACATAATATAGATCTAAACAACTTGTTTCTTTTGGAACCTATATATATATGTATATAAGATATGTTGTCGACCCTCAAGCTCATCTAACTACTTTAAGATTTTGGAACCCAAGAAATTGCATGACTGATGATGGCAAACATGCTTTCATTTTGATTTCAGTCGCGCCAGACAGACCAAAATCACAGCAGATGTTGATTTTTTGGCGTCTATTCAGCGAGAAAACTTCATTTGACTCAAATATTCATTTTTTGAGCTGCTCCAGGCTCTTAATTCTTGCCAGATTCTTTTAGAAACTTTCTACTTCAAGAAGAAGACTCCATAACAAAAGCAAAAGGTAAGTATGTGCTTTAGTTGAATTGAGTTTGGCATAAGCACTTTTTGAAAAAGCGCCAGTACATGTTTGATTTGATGTTCATTCGCTTGACAGAGAGAATTTGAACATAATATAGTCTAAACAGCTGTTGTTTCTTTTGGAACATGCCTATATATACCTATATATATGTATATAATATTTATGTTGTCGACCCTCAAGCTCATCTAACTACTTTTTACGATTTTTTGGAACCCAGAAATTGCATGACTTTATTGATGATGGCAAAACATGCTTTCATTTGATTTTCAGTCTTGAGCGGACTTTCCAGAAATCACAGCAGATGTTTGATTTTTTGGCGTCTATTCAGCCGAAAACTTCATTTTGACTCAAATATTCATTTGAGCTGCTAGGCTCTTAATTCTTGCCAGATCCTTTTAGAAAACTTTCTACTAGAAGACTCCATAGAGCAAGCTTGAGTATGTGCTTTGAATTGGAGTTTGCATATAGCACTTTTTGAAAAGCATAGTACATGTTTGATTTGATGTTCATTCAGAAGCGAGGAGAATTTGAACATAATATAGTCCTAAACAGCTTGTTTCTTTTGGAACATATGTATATAAGATATGTTGTTTGACCCTCAAGCTCATCTAACTACTTTAAGATTTTGGAACCCAGAAATTGCATGACTGATGGCAAACATGCTTTCATTTGATTTTCAGTCTTGGAGGCTTTCCAAAATCACAGCAGATGTTGATTTTGGCGTCTATTCAGCCAGAAAAACTTCATTTGACTCAAATATTCATTTGAGCTGCTAGGCTCTTAATTCTTGCCCAGATCCTTTTTAGAAAACTTTCTACTTCAAAGAAGACTCCCAAAGCAAGGTAAGAAATACTATGTGCTTTTGAATTGAGTTTACAATACAAGCACTTTTTGAAACGCGCAGTACATGTTTGATTGATGTTCATTAGCGACGAGAGAGAATTTGAACATAATATAGTCTAAACAGCTTGTTTCTTTTGGAACATATATGTATATAAGATATGTTGTGCAGACCCTCAAGCTCATCTAACTACTTTAAGATTTTTTGGAACCCAAGAAATTGCATGACTGATGATGGCAAACATGCTTTCATTTGATTTCAGTCTTGAACTTTCCAAAATCACAGCAGATCGACCGTTGATTTTTTGGCGTCTAATCATGAGAAAACTTCATTTGACTCAAATATTCATTTGAGCTGCTAGGCTCTTAATTCTTGCCAGATCCTTTTAGAAAACTTTCCTACTTCAAGAAGCTCCCAAAGCAAGGTAAGTATGTGCTTTGAATTGAGTTTGGCAACCTAAGCATTTTGAAAGCGCAGTACATGTTTGATTTGATGTTCATTAGCGACGAGAGAGAATTTGAACATAATATAGTCCTAAACAGCTTGTTTCTTTTTGGAACATATATATATATCTATATAAGATATGTTGTCGACCCCTCAAGCTCATCTAACTACTTTAAGATTTTGGAACCCAAGAAATTGCATGACTGATGATGGCAAACATGCTTTCATTTAGGACCCAGTTTCAGTCTTAGACTTTCCAAAATCACAGCAGATGTTGATTTTTGGCGTCTTTTCGCCGAGAAAACTTCATTTGACTCAAATATTCATTTGAGCTGCTAGGCTCTTAATTCTTGCCAGATCGTTTTAGAAAACTTTCTACTTTAAGAATACTCCATAAGCAAAAGCTTAGTATGTGCTTTGAATTGAGTTTGCATAAGCACTTTTTGAAAAGCGCAGTACATGTTTTGATTTGATGTTCATTACATGACAGAGAGGAATTTGAACATAATATAGTCCTAAACAGCTTGTTTCTTTTGGAAAAATACCTATATGTATAATAAGATATAATATTTGTTGTCGACCCCTCAAGCTCATCTAACTACTTTAAGATTTTTGGAACCCAAGAAGTGCATGAATGATGTGCTTAAACATGCTTTCATTTGATTTCAGTCTTGAGACTTTCCAAAATCACAGCAGATGTTGATTTTTGGCGTCTATTAGCCGAGAAAACTTCATTTGACTCAAATATTCATTTTGAGACTGCTAGGCTCTTAATTCTTGCCAGATCGTTTTAGAAAACTTTCTTAACTTTAAGAAGACTCCCAAGCAAGAGGTAAGTATAATGCTGCTTTGAGATTGAGTTTTGCATAAGCACTTTTTGAAAACGCAGTACATGTTTGATTTGATGTTCATTATGACAGAGAATTTGAACACTAATATAGTCTAAACAGCCCCATTTCTTTTGGAGGCATATATGTATATAAGATATGTGTGTCACGACCCCTCAAGCTCATCCTAACTACTTTAAGATTTTTGGAACCCAAGAATTGCACTGACTGATGATGTAACATGCTTTTCATTTGATTTCAGTCTTGAGCCTTTCCAAAATCACCAGCAGATGAATGAGTTTTTGAAAGTCTATCAGCGAAAACTTCATTTGACTCAAATATTCATTTTGAGCTGCTAGGCAAATGTCTTAATTCTTGCCAGATCGTTTTGAAAACTTTCTACTTCAAAGACTCCATAAGCAAAAGGTAAGTATGTGCTACTTGAATTGAGTTTCGTACAAGCACTTTTTGAAAGCGCGGTACATGTTTGATTTGATGTTCATTAGCGACGAGAGAGAATTTGAACATAATATAGTTCTAAACAGCCTTGTTTCTTTTGGAACATATATGTATATAAGATATGTTGTGCGACACCCTCAAGCTCATCTAACTACTTTAAGATTTTTTGGAAGCTAAGAAATTGCATGACTGATGATGGCGAACAGTGCTTTTCATTTTGATTTGTTCAGTCGCCATGAACTTTCCAAAAATCACAGCAGATGTTGAATTTTTGGCGTCTATTAGCCGAGAAAACTTCATTTTGACTCAAATATTCATTTGAGCTGCTAGGCCTCTTAATTCTTGCCAGATCGTTTTAGAAAACTTTGTACTTCAAAGACTCCCTACTAAGCAAGGTAGAGAGTGAAATTATGTGCTTTGAATTGAGTTTACTATTACAAGCACTTTTTTGAAAATGCATGATACATGTTTTGATTTGATGTTCATTACTTTGACGAGAGAGAATTTGAATTATAATACTATAAATCTAAACAACTTGTTTTTCTTTTGGAACATATATGTATATATAAGATATGTTTTGTATACGACCCCTCAAGCTCATCTAACTACTTTAAGATTTTTGGAACCCAAGAAATTGCACTGATGATGGCAAACATGCTTTCATTTGATTTCAGTCTTGAGCAGGCCAGAATCACAGCAGATGTTGATTTTTTGGCGTCTATTTCAGCCGAGAAAACTTCATTTGACTCAAATATTCATTGAGCTGCTAGAAGCTCTTAATTCTTATGAGATCCTTTTTAGAAAACTTTCTACTTCAAGAAGACTCCATAAGCAAAAGCTTAGTATGTGCTTTGAATTGAGTTTGCATAAGCACTTTTTTGAAAACGCAGTACATGTTTTGATTTGATGTTCATTAGCGGCTGACGAGAGGAATTTGAACATAATAATAGATCCTAAACAAGCTTGTTTCTTTTGGAACATACCTATATATATGTATATAAGATATGTTGTCGACCCTCAAAGCTCATCTAACTACTTTAAAGATTTTTGGAACCCAAGAAATTGCATGACTGATGATGGCAAACGTGCTTTCATTTGATTTCAGTCGCACAGACTTTCAAAATCACAGCAGATGTTGATTTTGGCGTCCTATTACATTAGAGAAAAACTTCATTTGACTCAAATATTCATTTGAGCTGCTAGGCTCTTAATTCTTGCCAGATCGTTTTAGAAAACTTTCTACCTTTCAAGAAGACTCCACCAAGCAAAAGGTAAGTATGTTGCTTTGAATTGAGTTTGGCATACGGCACTTTTTTGAAAACGCAGTACATGTTTGAATTTGAGTATTTCATTCTTTGACGAGAGAGGAATTTGAACATAATATAGTCTAAACAGCTTGTTTCTTTTGGAACTTTATATGTATATAAGATATGTTGTCGACCCCTCAAAAGCTCATCTAACTACTTTAAGATTTTGGAACCAAGAAATTGCATGACTGATGATGTAAACATGCTTTCCATTTGATTTCAGTCTTGCAGATACTTTCACCAAAATCACAGCAGATGTTGACTTTTTGGACGTCTATTAAGCAGAAAACTTCATTTGACTCAAATATTCATTTAGCGAACTGCTAGGCTCTTAATTCTTGCCAGATCGTTTTAGAAAACTTTCTACTTCAAAGACTCCCATAAAAGCTTAGTATGTGCTTTGAGATTGAGTTTATACTTTAGCACTTTTTTGAAAACACAGTACAATGTTTGATTTGAGACTGTTCATTGGCGGCCGAGAGAGAATTTGAACATAACTTATCATAGTCCTAAACAGCTTGTTTCTTTTGGAACATATATGTATATAAGATATATGTTGTCGACCCCTCCAAGCTCATCTAACTACTTTAAGATTTTGGAACCCAAGAAATTGCACTTGACTGATGATGGCAAACGTGCGATACTCATTTGATTTCGAGTCTTGCGCAAGGCTTTACCACGGACAGATTCACAGCAGATGTTGATTTTTGGCGTCTTTTTCAGCGAAAACTTCATTTGACTCAAATATTCATTTTTGAGCTGCTAGGCTCTTAATTCTTGCCAGATCGTTTTTTAGAAAACTTTCTACTTCAAGAAGACTCCGCAAGCCAAAAGAAACAGGCCGCTGTGCTTGCACGGAATTGAGTTTGCATAACACTTTTTAAACGCTTATGATACATGTTTTGATTTGATGTTCATTAGCGATGACGAGAAGGAATTTGAGCATAATATAGATCTAAAGCAGCCTTGTTTCTTTTGGAACATATATGTATATAAAAGATATGTTGTCGACCGCTCAAAGCTCATCTAACTACTTTAAGATTTTGGAACCCAAGAAATTGCACTAGACTGATGATGGCAAACATGCATTCATTTGATTTCAGTGTTGAGCAGACCCAGAATCACAGCAGATGTTGATTTTTGGCGTCTTTTCAGCGAAAACTTCATTTGACTCAAATATTCATTTTGAGCTGCTGGAAGCTCTTAATTCTTGCCAGATCTTTTAGAAAACTTTCTACTTTAAAAAGACTCCATAAGCATAAGCAAAGTATGTGCTTTGAATTGAAAGGTTTGCATAAGCACTTTTTGAAACACCAGTACATGTTTGATTTGATGTTCATTAGCTGACGAGAGAATTTGAACATAATATAGTCTAAACAAGCGTGTTTCTTTTAGAACATATATGTATATAAGATATGTTGTCGACCCTCAAAGCTCATCTAAATACTTTAAGATTTTGGAGCATAAGAAATTGCATGACTGATGATGGCAAACATGCTTTCATTTGATTTCAGTCTTCAGGCTTTCAAAAATCACAGCAGATGTTGATTTTGGCGTCTTTCAGCGAAAACTTCATTTGACTCAAATATTCATTTGAGCTGCTAGGCTCTTAATTCTTGCCAGATCCTTTTTAGAAAACTTTCTACTTCAAGAAGACTCCCAAAAGCTTAGTATGTGCTTTGAATTGAGTTTGCATAAGCACTTTTTGAAAGCAGTACATGTTTGATTTGATATTCATTCGCGACGAGAGAGGGAATTTGAACATAATATAGTCTAAACAGTGTGTTTCTTTTGGAACATATATGTAAATAAGATATGTTGTCGACCCCTCAAGCTCATCTAACTACTTTAAGATTTTGGAACCCAAGAATTGCATGACTGATGATGGCAAACATGCTTTCATTTGATTTCAGTGCACAGACTTTCCAAAATCACAGCAGATGTTGATTTTTGGCGTGTATTCGCCGAGAAAACTTCACTTGACTCAAATATTCATTTGAGCTGCTAGGCTCTTAATTCTTGCCAGATCGTTTTAGAAAACTTTCTACTTCAAGAAGACTCCCAAAGAAAGCTTAGTATGTGCTTTGAATTGAGTTTGCATAAGCACTTTTTTGAAAACGCAGTACATGTTTGATTTGATGTTCATTCCATTTAGAGAGAGAATTTGAACATAATATAGTCTAAACAGCTTGTTTCTTTTGGAACATATATGTATATAAGATATGTTGTCGACCCCTCAAGCTCATCTAACTACTTTAAGATTTTGGAACCCAAGAAATTGCAGGACTGATGATGGCAAACATGCTTTCATTTGATTTCAGTGCGCAGACGGGCCAGAATCACAGCAGATGTTGATTTTTGGCGTCTTTTCAGCGAAAACTTCATTTGACTCAAATATTCATTTTTTGCTGCTAGGCTCTTAATTCTTGCCAGATCCTTTTAGAAAACTTTCTACTTCAAGAAGACTCCCAAAAGCTTAGTATGTGCTTTGAATTGAGTTTGCATAAGCACTTTTTGAAAACATGCAGTACATGTTTGATTTGATATTCATTCGCGACGAGAGAGGGAATTTGAACATAATATAGTCTAAACAGCGTGTTTCTTTTGGAACATATATGTAAATAAGATATGTTGTCGACCCCTCAAGCTCATCTAACTACTTTAAGATTTTGGAACCCAAGAAATTGCATGACTGATGATGGCAAACATGCTTTCATTTGATTTCAGTGCACATACTTTCCAAAATCACAGCAGATGTTGATTTTTGGCGTCTATTCGCCGAGAAAACTTCATTTGACTCAAATATTCATTTGAGCTGCTAGGCTCTTAATTCTTGCCAGATCGTTTTAGAAAACTTTCTACTTCAAGAAGACTCCCAAAAGCTTAGTATGTGCTTTGAATTGAGTTTGCATAAGCACTTTTTGAAAAGCAGTACATGTTTGATTTGATGTTCATTACATGACGAGAGGAATTTGAACATAATATAGTCTAAACAGCTTGTTTCTTTTGGAACATATATGTATATAAGACATGTTGTGGACCCTCAAGCTCGTCTAACTACTTTAAGATTTTGGAAACCAAGAAATTGCAGGACTGATGATGGCAAACATGCTTTCATTTGATGTCAGTAAAGAGACGGGCCAGAATCACAGCAGATGTTGATTTTTGGCGTCTTTTCAGCGAAAACTTCATTTGACTCAAATATTCATTGGTGCTGCTAGGCTCTTAATTATTGCCAGATCGTTTTAGAAAACTTTCTACTTCAAGAAGACTCCCAAAGAAAGCTTAGTATGTGCTTTGAATTTAGTTTGCATGAGCACTTTTTTGAAAACGCAGTACATGTTTGATTTGATGTTCATTCGCGACGAGAGAGGGAATTTGAACATAATATAGTCTAAACAGCTTGTTTCTTTTGGAACATATATGTATATAAGATATGTTGTCGACCGCTCAAGCTCATCTAACTACTTTAAGATTTTGGAACCCAAGAAATTGCATGACTGATGATGGCAAACATGCATTCATTTGATTTCAGTGCGCAGACGGGCCAGAATCACAGCAGATGTTGATTTTTGGCGTCTTTTCAGCGAGAAAACTTCATTTGACTCAAATATTCATTTGAGCTGCTAGGCTCTTAATTCTTGCCAGATCCTTTTAGAAAACTTTCTACTTTAAGAAGACTCCATAAGCAAGGTAAGTATGTGCTTTGAATTGAGTTTGTACAAGCATTTTTTGAAAACGCAGTACATGTTTGATTTGATGTTCATTACATGACGAGAGGGCATTTGAACATAATATAGTCTAAACAGCGTGTTTCTTTTAGAACATATATGTATATAAGATATGTTGTCGACCCCTCGAGCTCATCTTAACTACTTTAAGATTTTGGAACCCAAGAAATTGCATGACTGATGATGGCAAACATGCTTTCATTTGATTTCAGTGCACAGACGGGCCAGAATCACAGCAGATGTTGATTTTTGGCGTCTTTTCAGCGAGAAAACTTCATTTGACTCAAATATTCATTTGAGCTGCTAGGCTCTTAATTCTTGCCAGATCCTTTTAGAAAACTTTCTACTTCAAGAAGACTCCCAAAGAAAGCTTAGTATGTGCTTTGAATTGAGTTTGCATAAGCACTTTTTTTAAAACGCAGTACATGTTTGATTTGATGTTCATTCGCGACGAGAGAGGGAATTTGAACATAATATAGTCTAAACAGCGTGTTTCTTTTGGAACATATATGTAAATAAGATATGTTGTCGACCCCTCAAGCTCATCTAACTACTTTAAGATTTTGGAACCCAAGAAATTGCATGACTGATGATGGCAAACATGCTTTCATTTGATTTCAGTGCACAGACTTTCCAAAATCACAGCAGATGTTGATTTTTGGCGTCTTTTCAGCGAGAAAACTTCATTTGACTCAAATATTCATTTGAGCTGCTAGGCTCTTAATTCTTGCCAGATCCTTTTAGAAAACTTTCTACTTCAAGAAGACTCCCAAAGAAAGCTTAGTATGTGCTTTGAATCGAGTTTGCATAAGCATTTTTGAAAACGCAGTACATGTTTGATTTGATGTTCATTCGCGACGAGAGAGGGAATTTGAACATAATATAGTCTAAACAGCTTGTTTCTTTTGGAACATATATGTATATAAGATATGTTGTCGACCCCTCAAGCTCATCTAACTACTTTAAGATTTTGGAACCCAAGAAATTGCATGACTGATGATGGCAAACATGCTTTCATTTGATTTCAGTGCACAGACGGGCCAGAATCACAGCAGATGTTGATTTTTGGCGTCTTTTCAGCGAGAAAACTTCATTTGACTCAAATATTCATTTGAGCTGCTAGGCTCTTAATTCTTGCCAGATCCTTTTAGAAAACTTTCTACTTCAAGAAGACTCCCAAAGAAAGCTTAGTATGTGCTTTGAATTGAGTTTGCATAAGCACTTTTTTTAAAACGCAGTACATGTTTGATTTGATGTTCATTCGCGACGAGAGGAATTTGAACATAATATAGTCTAAACAGCTCTTTTCTTTTGGAACATACCTGTATATAAGATATGTTGTCGACCCCTCAAGCTCATCTAACTACTTTAAGATTTTGGAACCCAAGAAATTGCATGACTGATGATGGCAAACATGCTTTCATTTGATTTCAGTGCGCAGACTTTCAAAAATCACAGCAGATGTTGATTTTTGGCGTCTTTTCAGCGAGAAAACTTCATTTGACTCAAATATTCATTTGAGCTGCTAGGCTCTTAATTCTTGCCAGATCGTTTTAGAAAACTTTCTACTTCAAGAAGACTCCCAAAGAAAGCTTAGTATGTGCTTTGAATTGAGTTTGCATGAGCACTTTTTTGAAAACGCAGTACATGTTTGATTTGATGTTCATTCGCGACGAGAGAGGGAATTTGAGCATAATATAGTCTAAACAGCTTGTTTCTTTTGGAACATACCTGTATATATATATATATAATATTTGTTGTCGACCCCTCAAGCTCATCTAACTACTTTAAGATTTTTTAACGCAAGAAATTGCATGACTGATGATGGCAAACATGCTTTCATTTGATTTCAGTGCGCAGACGGGCCAGAATCACATCAGATGTTGATTTTTGGCGTCTTTTCAGCGAGAAAACTTCATTTGACTCAAATATTCATTTCTGCTGCTAGGCTCTTAATTCTTGCCAGATCGTTTTAGAAAACTTTCTACTTTAAGAAGACTCCCAAAGAAAGATAAGTATGTGCTTTGAATTGAGTTTGCATAAGCACTTTTTGAAAACGCAGAACATGTTTGATTTGATGTTCATTCGTGATTTAGAGAGAATTTGAACATAATATAGTCTAAACAGCTTGTTTCTTTTGGAACATATATGTATATAAGATATGTTGTCGACCCCTCAAGCTCATCTAACTACTATAAGATTTTGGAACCCAAGAAATTGCATGACTGATGATGGCAAACATGCTTTCATTTGATTTCAGTGCATGAACTTTCCAAAATCACAGCAGATGTTGATTTTTGGCGTGTATTCGCCGAGAAAACTTCATTTGACTCAAATATTCATTTGAGCTGCTAGGCTCTTAATTCTTGCCAGATCGTTTTAGAAAACTTTCTACTTCAAGAAGACTCCATAAGCAAGGTAAGTATGTGCTTTGAATTGAGTTTGTACAAGCCTTTTTTGAAAACGCAGTACATGTTTGATTTGATGTTCATTCGCGACGAGAGAATTTGAACATAATATAGTCTAAACAGCTTGTTTCTTTTGGAACATATATGTATATAAGATATGTTGTCGACCCCTCAAGCTAATCTATCTACTTTAAGATTTTGGAACCGAAGAAATTGCATGACTGATGATGGCAAACATGCTTTCATTTGATTTCAGTGCGCAGACGGACCAGAATCACAGCAGATGTTGATTTTTGGCGTCTTTTCAGCGAGAAAACTTCATTTGACTCAAATATTCATTTGAGCTGCTAGGCTCTTAATTCTTGCCAGATCCTTTTAGAAAACTTTCTACTTTAAAAAGACTCCATAAGCAAGGTAAGTATGTGCTTTGAATTGAGTTTGTACAAGCATTTTTTGAAAACGCAGTACATGTTTGATTTGATGTTCATTCGCGACGAGAGAGGGCATTTGAACATAATATAGTATAAACAGCTTGTTTCTTTTGGAACATATATGTATATAAGATATGTTGTCGACCCCTCGAGCTCATCTTAACTACTTTAAGATTTTGGAACCCAAGAAATTGCATGACTGATGATGGCAAAATTGCTGTCATTTGATTTCAGTCCGCAGACGGACCAGAATCACAGCAGATGTTGATTTTTGGCGTCTTTTCAGCGAGAAAACTTCATTTGACTCAAATATTCATTTGAGCTGCTAGGCTCTTAATTCTTGCCAGATCGTTTTAGAAAACTTTCTACTTCAAGAAGACTCCATAAGCAAGGTAAGTATGTGCTTTGAATTGAGTTTGTACAAGCATTTTTTGAAAACGCAGTACATGTTTGATTTGATGTTCATTCGCGACGAGAGAGGGAATTTGAACATAATATAGTCTAAACAGCTTGTTTCTTTTGGAACATATATGTATATAAGATATGTTGTCGACCCTCAAGCTAATCTATCTACTTTAAGATTTTGGAACGAAGAAATTGCAGGACTGATGATGGCAAACATGCTTTCATTTGATTTCAGTGCGCAGACGGACCAGAATCACAGCAGATGTTGATTTTTGGCGTCTTTTCAGCGAGAAAACTTCATTTGACTCAAATATTCATTTGAGCTGCTAGGCTCTTAATTCTTGCCAGATCGTTTTAGAAAACTTTCTACTTCAAGAAGACTCCCAAAGAAAGCTTAGTATGTGCTTTGAATTGAGTTTGCATAAGCACTTTTTTGAAAACGCAGTACATGTTTGATTTGATGTTCATTCGCGACGAGAGAGGGAATTTGAACATAATATAGTCTAAACAGCTTTTTTCTTTTGGAACATATATATATATATATGTATATAATATTTGTTGTCGACCCCTCAAGCTCATCTAACTACTTTAAGATTTTGGAACGCAAGAAATTGCATGACTGATGATGGCAAACATGCTTTCATTTGATTTCAGTGCGCAGACGGGCCAGAATCACATCAGATGTTGATTTTTGGCGTCTTTTCAGCGAGAAAACTTCATTTGACTCAAATATTCATTTCTGCTGCTAGGCTCTTAATTCTTGCCAGATCGTTTTAGAAAACTTTCTACTTTAAGAAGACTCCCAAAGAAAGGTAAGCATGTGCTTTGAATTGAGTTTGCATAAGCACTTTTTTGAAAAACGCAGAACATGTTTGATTTGATGTTCATTCGTGACGAGAGAGGGAATTTGAACATAATATAGTCTAAACAGCTTGTTTCTTTTGGAACATATATGTATATAAGATATGTTGTCGACCCCTCAAGCTCATCTAACTACTATAAGATTTTGGAACCCAAGAAATTGCATGACTGATGATGGCAAACATGCTTTCATTTGATTTCAGTGCGCAGACTTTCCAAAATCACAGCAGATGTTGATTTTTGGCGTGTATTCGCCGAGAAAACTTCATTTGACTCAAATATTCATTTGAGCTGCTAGGCTCTTAATTCTTGCCAGATCGTTTTAGAAAACTTTCTACTTCAAGAAGACTCCATAAGCAAGGTAAGTATGTGCTTTGAATTGAGTTTGTACAAGCATTTTTTGAAAACGCAGTACATGTTTGATTTGATGTTCATTCGCGACGAGAGAGGGAATTTGAACATAATATAGTCTAAACAGCTTGTTTCTTTTGGAACATATATGTATATAAGATATGTTGTCGACCCCTCAAGCTCATCTATCTACTTTAAGATTTTGGAACCCAAGAAATTGCATGACTGATGATGGCAAACATGCTTTCATTTGATTTCAGTGCGCAGACGGACCAGAATCACAGCAGATGTTGATTTTTGGCGTCTTTTCAGCGAGAAAACTTCATTTGACTCAAATATTCATTTGAGCTGCTAGGCTCTTAATTCTTGCCAGATCCTTTTAGAAAACTTTCTACTTTAAAAAGACTCCATAAGCAAGGTAAGTATGTGCTTTGAATTGAGTTTGTACAAGCATTTTTTGAAAACGCAGTACATGTTTGATTTGATGTTCATTCGCGACGAGAGAGGGCATTTGAACATAATATAGTCTAAACAGCTTGTTTCTTTTGGAACATATATGTATATAAGATATGTTGTCGACCCCTCGAGCTCATCTTAACTACTTTAAGATTTTGGAACCCAAGAAATTGCATGACTGATGATGGCAAAATTGCTGTCATTTGATTTCAGTGCGCAGACGGACCAGAATCACAGCAGATGTTGATTTTTGGCGTCTTTTCAGCGAGAAAACTTCATTTGACTCAAATATTCATTTGAGCTGCTAGGCTCTTAATTCTTGCCAGATCGTTTTAGAAAACTTTCTACTTCAAGAAGACTCCCAAAGAAAGCTTAGTATGTGCTTTGAATTGAGTTTGCATAAGCACTTTTTTGAAAACGCAGTACATGTTTGATTTGATGTTCATTCGCGACGAGAGAGGGAATTTGAGCATAATATAGTCTAAACAGCTTGTTTCTTTTGGAACATACCTGTATATATATATATATAATATTTGTTGTCGACCCCTCAAGCTCATCTAACTACTTTAAGATTTTGGAACGCAAGAAATTGCATGACTGATGATGGCAAACATGCTTTCATTTGATTTCAGTGCGCAGACGGGCCAGAATCACATCAGATGTTGATTTTTGGCGTCTTTTCAGCGAGAAAACTTCATTTGACTCAAATATTCATTTCTGCTGCTAGGCTCTTAATTCTTGCCAGATCGTTTTAGAAAACTTTCTACTTTAAGAAGACTCCCAAAGAAAGGTAAGCATGTGCTTTGAATTGAGTTTGCATAAGCATTTTTTGAAAACGCGGGACATGTTTGATTTGATGTTCATTCGTGACAAGAGAGGGAATTTGAACATAATATAGTCTAAACAGCTTGTTTCTTTTGGAACATATATGTATATAAGATATGTTGTCGACCCCTCAAGCTCATCTAACTACTATAAGATTTTGGAACCCAAGAAATTGCATGACTGATGATGGCAAACATGCTTTCATTTGATTTCAGTGCGCAGACTTTCCAAAATCACAGCAGATGTTGATTTTTGGCGTGTATTCGCCGAGAAAACTTCATTTGACTCAAATATTCATTTGAGCTGCTAGGCTCTTAATTCTTGCCAGATCGTTTTAGAAAACTTTCTACTTCAAGAAGACTCCATAAGCAAGGTAAGTATGTGCTTTGAATTGAGTTTGTACAAGCCTTTTTTGAAAACGCAGTACATGTTTGATTTGATGTTCATTCGATTTATAGAGGGATTTTGAACATAATATAGTCTAAACAGCTTGTTTCTTTTGGAACATATATGTATATAAGATATGTTGTCGACCCCTCGAGCTCATCTTAACTACTTTAAGATTTTGGAACCGAAGAAATTGCATGACTGATGATGGCAAAATTGCTGTCATTTGATTTCAGTGCGCAGACGGACCAGAATCACAGCAGATGTTGATTTTTGGCATCTTTTCAGCGAGAAAACTTCATTTGACTCAAATATTCATTTGAGCTGCTAGGCTCTTAATTCTTGCCAGATCGTTTTAGAAAACTTTCTACTTCAAGAAGACTCCATAAGCAAGGTAAGTATGTGCTTTGAATTGAGTTTGTACAAGCATTTTTTGAAAACGCAGTACATGTTTGATTTGATGTTCATTCGCGACGAGAGAGGGAATTTGAACATAATATAGTCTAAACAGCTCTTTTCTTTTGGAACATACCTGTATATATATGTATATAATATTTGTTGTCGACCCCTCAAGCTCATCTAACTACTTTAAGAATTTGGAACCCAAGAAATTGCATGACTGATGACGGCAAACATGCTTTCATTTGATTTCAGTGCGCAGACTTTCCAAAATCACAGCAGATGTTGATTGTGGGCGTCTATTCGCCGAGAAAACTTCATTTGACTCAAATATTCATTTGAGCTGCTAGTCTCTTCATTCTTGCCAGATCGTTTTAGAAAACTTTCTACTTCAAGAAGACTCGCAAAGAAAGCTTAGTATGTGCTTTGAATTGAGTTTGCATACGCACTTTTTTGAAAACGCAGTACATGTTTGATTTGATGTTCATTCGCGAGAGGGAATTTGAACATAATATAGTCTAAACAGCTTGTTTCTTTTGGAACATATATGTATATAAGATATGTTGTCGACCCCTCAAGCTCATCTAACTACTTTAAGATTTTGGAACCCAAGAAATTGCATGACTGATGATGGCAAACATGCTTTCATTTGATTTCAGTGCGCAGACTTTCAAAAATCACAGCACATGTTGATTTTTGGCGTCTTTTCAGCGAGAAAACTTCATTTGACTCAAATATTCATTTGAGCTGCTAGGCTCTTAATTCTTGCCAGATCGTTTTAGAAAACTTTCTACTTCAAGAAGACTCCCAAAGAAAGCTTAGTATGTGCTTTGAATTGAGTTTGCATGAGCACTTTTTTGAAAACGCAGTACGTTTGATTTGATGTTCATTCGCGACGAGAGAGGGAATTTGAGCATAATATAGTCTAAACAGCTTGTTTCTTTTGGAACATATATGTATATAAGATATGTTGTCGACCGCTCAAGCTCATCTAACTACTTTAAGATTTTGGAACCCAAGAAATTGCATGACTGATGATGGAAAACATGCATTCATTTGATTTCAGTGCGCAGACGGGCCAGAATCACAGCAGATGTTGATTTTTGGCGTCTTTTCAGCGAGAAAACTTCATTTGACTCAAATATTCATTTGAGCTGCTAGGCTCTTAATTCTTGCCAGATCCTTTTAGAAAACTTTCTACTTCAAGAAGACTCCCAAAGAAAGCTTAGTATGTGCTTTGAATTGAGTTTGCATAAGCACTTTTTTGAAAACGCAGTACATGTTTGATTTGATGTTCATTCGCGACGAGAGAGGGAATTTGAGCATAATATAGTCTAAACAGCTTGTTTCTTTTGGAACATACCTGTATATATATGTATATAATATTTGTTGTCGACCCCTCAAGCTCATCTAACTACTTTAAGATTTTGGAACGCAAGAAATTGCATGACTGATGATGGCAAACATGCTTTCATTTGATTTCAGTGCGCAGACGGGCCAGAATCACATCAGATGTTGATTTTTGGCGTCTTTTCAGCGAGAAAACTTCATTTGACTCAAATATTCATTTCTGCTGCTAGGCTCTTAATTCTTGCCAGATCGTTTTAGAAAACTTTCTACTTTAAGAAGACTCCCAAAGAAAGGTAAGCATGTGCTTTGAATTGAGTTTGCATAAGCACTTTTTTGAAAACGCAGAACATGTTTGATTTGATGTTCATTCGTGACGAGAGAGGGAATTTGAACATAATATAGTCTAAACAGCTTGTTTCTTTTGGAACATATATGTATATAAGATATGTTGTCGACCCCTCAAGCTCATCTAACTACTATAAGATTTTGGAACCCAAGAAATTGCATGACTGATGATGGCAAACATGCTTTCATTTGATTTCAGTGCGCAGACTTTCCAAAATCACAGCAGATGTTGATTTTTGGCGTGTATTCGCCTAGAAAACTTCATTTGACTCAAATATTCATTTGAGCTGCTAGGCTCTTAATTCTTGCCAGATCGTTTTAGAAAACTTTCTACTTCAAGAAGACTCCATAAGCAAGGTAAGTATGTGCTTTGAATTGAGTTTGTACAAGCCTTTTTTGAAAACGCAGTACATGTTTGATTTGATGTTCATTCGATTGAGAGAGGGAATTTGAACATAATATAGTCTAAACAGCTTGTTTCTTTTGGAACATATATGTATATAAGATATGTTGTCGACCCCTCAAGCTCATCTATCTACTTTAAGATTTTGGAACCGAAGAAATTGCATGACTGATGATGGCAAACATGCTTTCATTTGATTTCAGTGCGCAGACGGACCAGAATCACAGCAGATGTTGATTTTGGCGTCTTTTCAGCGAGAAAACTTCATTTGACTCAAATATTCATTTGAGCTGCTAGGCTCTTAATTCTTGCCAGATCCTTTTAGAAAACGTTCTACTTTAAAAAGACTCCATAAGCAAGGTAAGTATGTGCTTTGAATTGAGTTTGTACAAGCATTTTTTGAAAACGCAGTACATGTTTGATTTGATGTTCATTCGCATTTAGAGAGGCATTTGAACATAATATAGTCTAAACAGCTTGTTTCTTTTGGAACATATATGTATATAAGATATGTTGTCGACCCCTCGAGCTCATCTTAACTACTTTAAGATTTTGGAACCCAAGAAATTGCATGACTGATGATGGCAAAATTGCTGTCATTTGATTTCAGTGCGCAGACGGACCAGAATCACAGCAGATGTTGATTTTTGGCGTCTTTTCAGCGAGAAAACTTCATTTGACTCAAATATTCATTTGAGCTGCTAGGCTCTTAATTCTTGCCAGATCGTTTTAGAAAACTTTCTACTTCAAGAAGACTCCATAAGCAAGGTAAGTATGTGCTTTGAATTGAGTTTGTACAAGCATTTTTTGAAAACGCAGTACATGTTTGATTTGATGTTCATTCGCGACGAGAGAGGGAATTTGAACATAATATAGTCTAAACAGCTTGTTTCTTTTGGAACATATATGTATATAAGATATGTTGTCGACCCCTCAAGCTAATCTATCTACTTTAAGATTTTGGAACCGAAGAAATTGCATGACTGATGATGGCAAACATGCTTTCATTTGATTTCAGTGCGCAGACGGACCAGAATCACAGCAGATGTTGATTTTTGGCGTCTTTTTTCAGCGAGAAAACTTCATTTGACTCAAATATTCATTGAGCTGCTAGGCTCTTAATTCTTGCCAGATCCTTTTAGAAAACTTTCTACTTTAAAAAGACTCCATAAGCAAGGTAAGTATGTGCTTTGAATTGAGTTTGTACAAGCATTTTTTGAAAACGCAGTACATGTTTGATTTGATGTTCATTCGCGACGAGAGAGGGCATTTGAACATAATATAGTCTAAACAGCTTGTTTCTTTTGAAACATATATGTATATAAGATATGTTGTCGACCCCTCGAGCTCATCTTAACTACTTTAAGATTTTGGAACCCAAGAAATTGCATGACTGATGATGGCAAACATGCTTTCATTTGATTTCAGTGCGCAGACTTTCAAAAATCACAGCAGATGTTGATTTTTGGCGTCTTTTCAGCGAGAAAACTTCATTTGACTCAAATATTCATTTGAGCTGCTAGGCTCTTAATTCTTGCCAGATCGTTTTAGAAAACTTTCTACTTCAAGAAGACTCCCAAAGAAAGCTTAGTATGTGCTTTGAATTGAGTTTGCATGAGCACTTTTTTGAAAATGCAGTACGTTTGATTTGATGTTCATTCGCGACGAGAGAGGGAATTTGAGCATAATATAGTCTAAACAGCTTGTTTCTTTTGGAACATATATGTATATAAGATATGTTGTCGACCGCTCAAGCTCATCTAACTACTTTAAGATTTTGGAACCCAAGAAATTGCATGACTGATGATGGAAAACATGCATTCATTTGATTTCAGTGCGCAGACGGGCCAGAATCACAGCAGATGTTGATTTTTGGCGTCTTTTCAGCGAGAAAACTTCATTTGACTCAAATATTCATTTGAGCTGCTAGGCTCTTAATTCTTGCCAGATCCTTTTAGAAAACTTTCTACTTCAAGAAGACTCCCAAAGAAAGCTTAGTATGTGCTTTGAATTGAGTTTGCATAAGCACTTTTTTGAAAACGCAGTACATGTTTGATTTGATGTTCATTCGCGATGAGAGAGGGAATTTGAACATAATATAGTCTAAACAGCGTGTTTCTTTTGGAACATATATGTAAATAAGATATGTTGTCGACCCCTCAAGCTCATCTAACTACTTTAAGATTTTGGAACCCAAGAAATTGCATGACTGATGATGGCAAACATGCTTTCATTTGATTTCAGTGCGCAGACTTTCCAAAAATCACAGCAGATGTTGATTTTTGGCGTCTTTTCAGCGAGAAAACTTCATTTGACTCAAATATTCATTTGAGCTGCTAGGCTCTTAATTCTTGCCAGATCGTTTTAGAAAACTTTCTACTTCAAGAAGACTCCCAAAGAAAGCTTAGTATGTGCTTTGAATTGAGTTTGCATGAGCACTTTTTTGAAAACGCAGTACATGTTTGATTTGATGTTCATTCGCGACGAGAGAGGGAATTTGAGCATAATATAGTCTAAACAGCTTGTTTCTTTTGGAACATACCTGTATATATATGTATATAATATTTGTTGTCGACCCCTCAAGCTCATCTAACTACTTTAAGATTTTGGAACGCAAGAAATTGCATGACTGATGATGGCAAACATGCTTTCATTTGATTTCAGTGCGCAGACTTTCCAAAATCACAGCAGATGTTGATTTTTGGCGTCTTTTCAGTGAGAAATCTCATTTGACTCAAATATTCATTTGAGCTGCTAGGCTCTTAATTCTTGCCAGATCGTTTTAGAAAACTTTCTACTTCAAGAAGACTCCATAAGCAAGGTAAGTATGTGCTTTGAATTGAGTTTGTACAAGCCTTTTTTGAAAACGCAGTACATGTTTGATTTGATGTTCATTCGATTTAGAGAGGGAATTTGAACATAATATAGTCTAAACAGCTTGTTTCTTTTGGAACATATATGTATATAAGATATGTTGTCGACCCCTCAAGCTCATCTATCTACTTTAAGATTTTGGAACCCAAGAAATTGCATGACTGATGATGGCAAACATGCTTTCATTTGATTTCAGTGCGCACACGGGCCAGAATCACAGCAGATGTTGATTTTTGGCGTCTTTTCAGCGAGAAAACTTCATTTGACTCAAATATTAATTTGAGCTGCTAGGCTCTTAATTCTTGCCAGATCCTTTTAGAAAACTTTCTACTTTAAGAAGACTCCATAAGCAAGGTAAGTATGTGCTTTGAATTGAGTTTGCATAAGCATTTTTTTGAAAACGCAGTACATGTTTGATTTGATGTTCATTCGCCATTTAGAGAGGAATTTGAACATAATATAGTCTAAACAGCTTGTTTCTTTTGGAACATATATGTATATAAGATATGTTGTCCACCCTCAAGCTCATCTTAACTACTTTAAGATTTTGGAACCCAAGAAATTGCATGACTGATGATGGCAAACATGCTTTCATTTGATTTCAGTGCGCAGACGGACCAGAATCACAGCAGATGTTGATTTTTGCTCTTTTCAGCGAGAAAACTTCATTTGACTCAAATATTCATTTGAGCTGCTAGGCTCTTAATTCTTGCCAGATCGTTTTAGAAAAACTTTCAAGAAGACTCCATAAGCAAGGTAAGTATGTGCTTTTGAATTGAGTTTGTACAAGCATTTTTGAAAACGCAGTACATGTTTGATTTGATGTTCATTCGCTGACGAGAGGGAATTTGAACATAATATAGTCTAAACAGCTTGTTTCTTTTGGAACATATATGTATATAAGATATGTTGTCGACCCCTCAAGCTCATCTATCTACTTTAAGATTTTGGAACCCAAGAAATTGCATGACTGATGATGGCAAACATGCTTTCATTTGATTTCAGTGCGCAGACGGACCAGAATCACAGCAGATGTTGATTTTTGGCGTCTTTTCAGCGAGAAAACTTCATTTGACTCAAATATTCATTTGAGCTGCTAGGCTCTTAATTCTTGCCAGATCCTTTTAGAAAACTTTCTACTTTAAAAAGACTCCATAAGCAAGGTAAGTATGTGCTTTGAATTGAGTTTGTACAAGCATTTTTTGAAAACGCAGTACATGTTTGATTTGATGTTCATTCGCGACGAGAGAGGGCATTTGAACATAATATAGTCTAAACAGCGTGTTTCTTTTAGAACATATATGTATATAAGATATGTTGTCGACCCCTCAAGCTCATCTAACTACTTTAAGATTTTGGAACCCAAGAAATTGCATGACTGATGATGGCAAACATGCTTTCATTTGATTTCAGTGCACAGACGGGCCAGAATCACAGCAGATGTTGATTTTTGGCGTCTTTTCAGCGAGAAAACTTCATTTGACTCAAATATTCATTTGAGCTGCTAGGCTCTTAATTCTTGCCAGATCCTTTTAGAAAACTTTCTACTTCAAGAAGACTCAAAGAAAGCTTAGTATGTGCTTGAATTGAGTTTGCATAAGCACTTTTTGAAAAACGCAGTACATGTTTGATTTGATGTTCATTCATGACGAGAGAGGAATTTGAACATAATATAGTCTAAACAGCTTGTTTGGAACATATATGTATATAAGATATGTTGTCGACCCTCAAGCTCATCTAACTACTTTAAGATTTTGGAACCCAAGAAATTGCATGACTGATGATGGCAAACATGCTTTCATTTGATTTCAGTGCGCAGACTTTCCAAAATCACAGCAGATGTTGATTTTTGGCGTCTTTTCAGCGAGAAAACTTCATTTGACTCAAATATTCATTTGAGCTGCTAGGCTCTTAATTCTTGCCAGATCCTTTTAGAAAACTTTCTACTTCAAGAAGACTCCCAAAGAAAGCTTAGTATGTGCTTTGAATTGAGTTCGCATAAGCACTTTTTTGAAAACGCGGGACATGTTTGATTTGATGTTCATTCGCGACAAGAGAGGGAATTTGAACATAATATAGTCTAAACAGCTTGTTTCTTTTGGAACATATATGTATATAAGATATGTTGTCGACCCCTCAAGCTCATCTAACTACTTTAAGATTTTGGAACCCAAGAAATTGCAGGACTGATGATGGCAAACATGCATTCATTTGATTTCAGTGCGCAGACGGGCCAGAATCACAGCAGATGTTGATTTTTGCGCTTTTTCAGCGAAAACTTCATTTGACTCAAATATTCATTTGAGCTGCTAGGCTCTTAATTCTTGCCAGATCCTTTTAGAAAACTTTCTACTTCAAGAAGACTCCCAAAGAAAGCTTAGTATGTGCTTTGAATTGAGTTTGCATAAGCACTTTTTTGAAAACGCAGTACATGTTTGATTTGATGTTCATTCGCGACGAGAGGGAATTTGAACATAATATAGTCTAAACAGCGTGTTTCTTTTGGAACATATATGTAAATAAGATATGTTGTCGACCCTCAAGCTCATCTAACTACTTTAAGATTTTGGAACCCAAGAAATTGCATGACTGATGATGGCAAACATGCTTTCATTTGATTTCAGTGCACAGACTTTTCCAAAATCACAGCAGATGTTGATTTTTGGCGCTCTTTTCAGCGAGAAAACTTCATTTGACTCAAATATTCATTTGAGCTGCTAGGCTCTTAATTTTGCCAGATCCTTTTAGAAAACTTTCTACTTTAAGAAGACTCCATAAGAAAGGTAAGTATGTGCTTTGAATTGAGTTTGTACAAGCATTTTTGAAAACGCAGTACATGTTTGATTTGATGTTCATTCGCATTTAGAGAGGGAATTTGAACATAATATAGTCTAAACAGCTTGTTTCTTTTGGAACATATATGTATATAAGATATGTTGTCGACCTCAAGCTCATCTTAACTACTTTAAGATTTTGGAACCCAAGAAATTGCATGACTGATGATGGCAAACATGCTTTCATTTGATTTCAGTGCAGGACGACCAGAATCACAGCAGATGTTGATTTTTTGCGTCTTTTCAGCGAGAAAACTTCATTTGACTCAAATATTCATTTGAGCTGCTAGGCTCTTAATTCTTGCCAGATCGTTTTAGAAAACTTTCTACTTCAAGAAGACTCCATAAGAAAGGTCAGTATGTGCTTTGAATTGAGTTTGTAAAAGCACTTTTTTGAAAACGCAGTACATGTTTGATTTGATGTTCATTCATGACGAGAGAGGAATTTGAACATAATATAGTCTAAACAGCTTGTTTCTTTTGGAACATATATGTATATAAGATATGTTGTCGACCCTCAAGCTCAATCTAACTACTTTAAGATTTTGGAACCGAAGAAATTGCATGACTGATGATGGCAAACATGCTTTCATTTGATTTCAGTAAAGTAGACGGACCAGAATCACAGCAGATGTTGATTTTTGGCGCCTTTTCAGCGAGAAAACTTCATTTGACTCAAATATTCATTTGAGCTGCTAGGCTCTTAATTCTTGCCAGATCCTTTAGAAAACTTTCTACTTTAAGAAGACTCCATAAGCAAGGTAAGTATGTGCTTTGAATTGAGTTTGTATAAGCATTTTTGAAAACGCAGTACATGTTTGATTTGATGTTCATTCGCATTTAGAGAGGGCATTTGAACATAATATAGTCTAAACAGCTTGTTTCTTTTGGAACATATATGTATATAAGATATGTTGTCGACCCCTCGAGCTCATCTTAACTACTTTAAGATTTTGGAACCCAAGAAATTGCATGACTGATGATGGCAAACATGCTTTCATTTGATTTCAGTGCACAGACGGGCCAGAATCACAGCAGATGTTGATTTTTGGCGTCTTTTCAGCGAGAAAACTTCATTTGACTCAAATATTCATTTGAGCTGCTAGGCTCTTAATTCTTGCCAGATCCTTTTAGAAAACTTTCTACTTCAAGAAGACTCCCAAAGAAAGCTTAGTATGTGCTTTGAATTGAGTTTGCATAAGCACTTTTTTGAAAACGCAGTACATGTTTGATTTGATGTTCATTCGCGACGAGAGAGGGAATTTGAACATAATATAGTCTAAACAGCGTGTTTCTTTTGGAACATATATGTAAATAAGATATGTTGTCGACCCCTCAAGCTCATCTAACTACTTTAAGATTTTGGAACCCAAGAAATTGCATGACTGATGATGGCAAACATGCTTTCATTTGATTTCAGTGCGCAGACTTTCCAAAATCACAGCAGATGTTGATTTTTGGCGTCTTTTCAGCGAGAAAACTTCATTTGACTCAAATATTCATTTGAGCTGCTAGGCTCTTAATTCTTGCCAGATCGTTTTAGAAAACTTTCTACTTCAAGAAGACTCCCAAAGAAAGCTTAGTATGTGCTTTGAATTGAGTTTGCATAAGCACTTTTTGAAAACGCAGTACATGTTTGATTTGATGTTCATTCGCGAAGAGAGGGAATTTGAACATAATATAGTCTAAACAGCTTGTTTCCTTTTGGAACATATATGTATATAAGATATGTTGTCGACCGCTCAAGCTCATCTAACTACTTTAAGATTTTGGAACCCAAGAAATTGCATGACTGATGATGGCAAACATGCATTCATTTGATTTCAGTGCGCAGACGGGCCAGAATCACAGCAGATGTTGATTTTTGGCCTTTTTCAGCGAGAAAACTTCATTTGACTCAAATATTCATTTGAGCTGCTAGGCTCTTAATTCTGCCAGCCAGATCCTTTTAGAAAACTTTCTACTTCAAGAAGACTCCCAAAGAAAGCTTAGTATGTGCTTTGAATTGAGTTTGCATAAGCACTTTTTAGAAAACGCAGTACATGTTTGATTTGATGTTCATTCGCGACGAGAGAGGGAATTTGAACATAATATAGTCTAAACAGCGTGTTTCTTTTGGAACATATATGTAAATAAGATATGTTGTCGACCCCTCAAGCTCATCTAACTACTTTAAGATTTTGGAACCCAAGAAATTGCATGACTGATGATGGCAAACATGCTTTCATTTGATTTCAGTGCACAGACTTTCCAAAATCACAGCAGATGTTGATTTTTGGCGTCTTTTCAGCGAGAAAACTTCATTTGACTCAAATATTCATTTGAGCTGCTAGGCTCTTAATTCTTGCCAGATCCTTTTAGAAAACTTTCTACTTCAAGAAGACTCCCAAAGAAAGCTTAGTATGTGCTTTGAATTGAGTTTGCATAAGCACTTTTTTGAAAACGCAGTACATGTTTGATTTGATGTTCATTCGCAAAGATAGAGGGAATTTGAACATAATATAGTCTAAACAGCTTGTTTCTTTTGGAACATATATGTATATAAGATATATTGTCAACCCCTCAAGCTCATCTAACTACTTTAAGATTTTGGAACACAAGAAATTGCAGGACTGATGATGGCAAACATGCTTTCATTTGATTTCAGTGCGCACACTTTCCAAAATCACAGCAGATGTTGATTTTTGGCGTCTTTTCAGCGAGAAAACTTCATTTGACTCAAATATTCATTTGAGCTGCTAGGCTCTTAATTCTTGCCAGATCGTTTTAGAAAACTTTCTACTTCAAGAAGACTCCATAAGCAAGGTAAGTATGTGCTTTGAATTGAGTTTGTACAAGCATTTTTTGAAAACGCAGTACATGTTTGATTTGATGTTCATTCGCGACGAGAGAGGGAATTTGAACATAATATAGTCTAAACAGCTTGTTTCTTTTGGAACATATATGTATATAAGATATGTTGTCGACCCCTCGAGCTCATCTTAACTACTTTAAGATTTTGGAACCCAAGAAATTGCATGACTGATGATGGCAAACATGCTTTCATTTGATTTCAGTGCACAGACGGGCCAGAATCACAGCAGATGTTGATTTTTGGCGTCTTTTCAGCGAGAAAACTTCATTTGACTCAAATATTCATTTGAGCTGCTAGGCTCTTAATTCTTGCCAGATCCTTTTAGAAAACTTTCTACTTCAAGAAGACTCCCAAAGAAAGCTTAGTATGTGCTTTGAATTGAGTTTGCATAAGCACTTTTTTTAAAACGCAGTACATGTTTGATTTGATGTTCATTCGCGACGAGAGAGGGAATTTGAACATAATATAGTCTAAACAGCTCTTTTCTTTTGGAACATACCTGTATATATATGTATATAATATTTGTTGTCGACCCCTCAAGCTCATCTAACTACTTTAAGAATTTGGAACCCAAGAAATTGCATGACTGATGACGGCAAACATGCTTTCATTTGATTTCAGTAAAGAGACTTTCCAAAATCACAGCAGATGTTGATTGTGGGCGTCTATTCGCCGAGAAAACTTCATTTGACTCAAATATTCATTTGAGCTGCTAGTCTCTTAATTCTTGCCAGATCGTTTTAGAAAACTTTCTACTTCAAGAAGACTCGCAAAGAAAGCTTAGTATGTGCTTTGAATTGAGTTTGCATACGCACTTTTTTGAAAACGCAGTACATGTTTGATTTGATGTTCATTCGCGACGAGAGAGGAATTTGAACATAATATAGTCTAAACAGCTTGTTTCTTTTGGAACATATATGTATATAAGATATGTTGTCGACCCCTCAAGCTCATCTAACTACTTTAAGATTTTGGAACCCAAGAAATTGCATGACTGATGATGGCAAACATGCTTTCATTTGATTTCAGTGCAGAGACTTTCAAAAATCACAGCACATGTTGATTTTTGGCGTCTTTTCAGCGAGAAAACTTCATTTGACTCAAATATTCATTTGAGCTGCTAGGCTCTTAATTCTTGCCAGATCGTTTTAGAAAACTTTCTACTTCAAGAAGACTCCCAAAGAAAGCTTAGTATGTGCTTTGAATTGAGTTTGCATGAGCACTTTTTTGAAAACGCAGTACATGTTTGATTTGATGTTCATTCGCGACGAGAGAGGGAATTTGAGCATAATATAGTCTAAACAGCTTGTTTCTTTTGGAACATATATGTATATAAGATATGTTGTCGACCGCTCAAGCTCATCTAACTACTTTAAGATTTTGGAACCCAAGAAATTGCATGACTGATGATGGCAAACATGCATTCATTTGATTTCAGTGCGCAGACGGGCCAGAATCACAGCAGATGTTGATTTTTGGCGTCTTTTCAGCGAGAAAACTTCATTTGACTCAAATATTCATTTGAGCTGCTAGGCTCTTAATTCTTGCCAGATCCTTTTAGAAAACTTTCTACTTCAAGAAGACTCCCAAAGAAAGCTTAGTATGTGCTTTGAATTGAGTTTGCATAAGCACTTTTTGAAAACGCAGTACATGTTTGATTTGATGTTCATTCATGCATTTAGAGAGGGAATTTGAACATAATATAGTCTAAACAGCGTGTTTCTTTTTGGAACATATATGTAAATAAGATATGTTGTCGACCCTCAAGCTCATCTAACTACTTTAAGATTTTGGAACCCAAGAAATTGCATGACTGATGATGGCAAACATGCTTTCATTTGATTTCAGTGCTAGACTTTCCAAAATCACAGCAGATGTTGATTTTGGCCTTTTCAGCGAGAAAACTTCATTTGACTCAAATATTCATTTGAGCTGCTAGGCTCTTAATTCTTGCCAGATCGTTTTAGAAAACTTTCTACTTCAAGAAGACTCCCAAAGAAAGCTTAGTATGTGCTTTGAATTGAGTTTGCATGAGCACTTTTTTGAAAACGCAGTACATGTTTGATTTGATGTTCATTCGCGACGAGAGAGGGAATTTGAGCATAATATAGTCTAAACAGCTTGTTTCTTTTGGAACATACCTGTATATATATGTATATAATATTTGTTGTCGACCCCTCAAGCTCATCTAACTACTTTAAGATTTTGGAACGCAAGAAATTGCATGACTGATGATGGCAAACATGCTTTCATTTGATTTCAGTGCGCAGACGGGCCAGAATCACAGCAGATGTTGATTTTTGGCGTCTTTTCAGCGAGAAAACTTCATTTGACTCAAATATTCATTTGAGCTGCTAGGCTCTTAATTCTTGCCAGATCGTTTTAGAAAACTTTCTACTTTAAGAAGACTCCCAAAGAAAGGTAAGTATGTGCTTTGAATTGAGTTTGCATAAGCACTTTTTGAAAACGCAGAACATGTTTGATTTGATGTTCATTCGTGACGAGAGAGGGAATTTGAACATAATATAGTCTAAACAGCTTGTTTCTTTTGGAACATATATGTATATAAGATATGTTGTCGACCCCTCAAGCTCATCTAACTACTATAAGATTTTGGAACCCAAGAAATTGCATGACTGATGATGGCAAACATGCTTTCATTTGATTTCAGTGCGCAGACTTTCCAAAATCACAGCAGATGTTGATTTTTGGCGTGTATTCGCCGAGAAAACTTCATTTGACTCAAATATTCATTTGAGCTGCTAGGCTCTTAATTCTTGCCAGATCGTTTTAGAAAACTTTCTACTTCAAGAAGACTCCATAAGCAAGGTAAGTATGTGCTTTGAATTGAGTTTGTACAAGCCTTTTTTGAAAACGCAGTACATGTTTGATTTGATGTTCATTCGCGACGAGAGAGGGAATTTGAACATAATATAGTCTAAACAGCTTGTTTCTTTTGGAACATATATGTATATAAGATATGTTGTCGACCCCTCGAGCTCATCTTAACTACTTTAAGATTTTGGAACCCAAGAAATTGCATGACTGATGATGGCAAACATGCTTTCATTTGATTTCAGTGCGCAGACGACCAGAATCACAGCAGATGTTGATTTTTGGCGCCTTTTCAGCGAAAATTTCATTTGACTCAAATATTCATTTGAGCTGCTAGGCTCTTAATTCTTGCCAGATCCTTTTAGAAAACTTTCTACTTTAAGAAGACTCCATAAGCAAGGTAAGTATGTGCTTTGAATTGAGTTTGTACAAGCATTTTTTGAAAACGCAGTACATGTTTGATTTGATGTTCATTCACGACGAGAGAGGGAATTTGAACATAATATAGTCTAAACAGCTTGTTTCTTTTGGAACATATATGTATATAAGATATGTTGTCGACCCCTCAAGCTCATCTTAACTACTTTAAGATTTTGGAACCCAAGAAATTGCATGACTGATGATGGCAAACATTGCTGTCATTTGATTTCAGTGCGGAGACGGACCAGAATCACAGCAGATGTTGATTTTTGGCGTCTTTTCAGCGAGAAAACTTCATTTGACTCAAATATTCATTTGAGCTGCTAGGCTCTTAATTCTTGCCAGATCGTTTTAGAAAACTTTCTACTTCAAGAAGACTCCATAAGCAAGGTAAGTATGTGCTTTGAATTGAGTTCGTACAAGCATTTTTTGAAAACGCAGTACATGTTTGATTTGATGTTCATTCGCGAAGACAGATTGAATTATAACATAATATAGTCTAAACAGCTTGTTTCTTTTGGAACATATATGTATATAAGATATGTTGTCGACCCTCAAGCTAATCTATCTACTTTAACATTTTGTAACCAAAGAAATTGTATGACTGATGATGGCAAACTTGCTTTCATTTGTTTTCAGTGCAGACGGACCAGAATCACAGCAGATGTTGATTTTTGGCGCCTTTTTCAGCGAGAAAACTTCATTTGACTCAAATATTCATTTGAGCTGCTAGGCTCTTAATTCTTGCCAGATCCTTTTAGAAAACTTTCTACTTTAAAAAGACTCCATAAGCAAGGTAAGTATGTGCTTTGAATTGAGTTTGTACAAGCATTTTTTGAAAACGCAGTACATGTTTGATTTGATGTTCATTCTCTAAGATAGAGGGAATTTGAACATAATATAGTCTAAACAGCTTGTTTCTTTTGAAACATATATGTATATAAGATATGTTGTCGACCCCTCGAGCTCATCTTAACTACTTTAAGATTTTGGAACCCAAGAAATTGCATGACTGATGATGGCAAACATGCTTTCATTTGATTTCAGTGCACAGACGGGCCAGAATCACAGCAGATGTTGATTTTTGGCGTCTTTTCAGCGAGAAAACTTCATTTGACTCAAATATTCATTTGAGCTGCTAGGCTCTTAATTCTTGCCAGATCCTTTTAGAAAACTTTCTACTTCAAGAAGACTCCCAAAGAAAGCTTAGTATGTGCTTTGAATTGAGTTTGCATAAGCACTTTTTTAAAACGCAGTACATGTTTGATTTGATGTTCATTCATGACGAGAGAGTGAATTTGAACATAATATAGTCTAAACAGCGTGTTTCTTTTGGAACATATATGTAAATAAGATATGTTGTCGACCCCTCAAGCTCATCTAACTACTTTAAGATTTTGGAACCCAAGAAATTGCATGACTGATGATGGCAAACATGCTTTCATTTGATTTCAGTGCACAGACTTTCCAAAATCACAGCAGATGTTGATTTTTGGCGTCTTTTCAGCGAGAAAACTTCATTTGACTCAAATATTCATTTGAGCTGCTAGGCTCTTAATTCTTGCCAGATCCTTTTAGAAAACTTTCTACTTCAAGAAGACTCCCAAAGAAAGCTTAGTATGTGCTTTGAATTGAGTTTGCATAAGCACTTTTTTGAAAACGCGGGACATGTTCTATTTGATGTTCATTCGCGACGAGAGAGGGAATTTGAACATAATATAGTCTAAACAGCTTGTTTCTTTTGGAACATATATGTATATAAGATATGTTGTCGACCCCTCAAGCTCATCTAACTACTTTAAGATTTTGGAACCCAAGAAATTGCATGACTGATGATGGCAAACATGCTTTCATTTGATTTCAGTGCGCAGACTTTCCAAAATCACAGCAGATGTTGATTTTTGGCGTCTTTTCAGCGAGAAAACTTCATTTGACTCAAATATTCATTTGAGCTGCTAGGCTCTTAATTCTTGCCAGATCGTTTTAGAAAACTTTCTACTTCAAGAAGACTCCCAAAGAAAGCTTAGTATGTGCTTTGAATTGAGTTTGCATAAGCACTTTTTTGAAAACGCAGTACATGTTTGATTTGATGTTCATTCGCGACGAGAGAGGGAATTTGAGCATAATATAGTCTAAACAGCTTGTTTCTTTTGGAACATATATGTATATAAGATATGTTGTCGACCGCTCAAGCTCATCTAACTACTTTAAGATTTTGGAACCCAAGAAATTGCATGACTGATGATGGAAAACATGCATTCATTTGATTTCAGTGCGCAGACGGGCCAGAATCACAGCAGATGTTGATTTTTGGCGTCTTTTCAGCGAGAAAACTTCATTTGACTCAAATATTCATTTGAGCTGCTAGGCTCTTAATTCTTGCCAGATCCTTTTAGAAAACTTTCTACTTCAAGAAGACTCTAAAGAAAGCTTAGTATGTGCTTTGAATTGAGTTTGCATAAGCACTTTTTGAAAACGCAGTACATGTTTGATTTGATGTTCATTCGCATTTAGAGAGGAATTTGAACATAATATAGTCTAAACAGCGTGTTTCTTTTGGAACATATATGTAAATAAGATATGTTGTCGACCCCCTCAAGCTCATCTAACTACTTTAAGATTTTGGAACCCAAGAAATTGCATGACTGATGATGGCAAACATGCTTTCATTTGATTTCAGTGCGCAGACTTTCCAAAATCACAGCAGATGTTGATTTTTGGCGTCTTTTCAGCGAGAAAACTTCATTTGACTCAAATATTCATTTGAGCTGCTAGGCTCTTAATTCTTGCCAGATCGTTTTAGAAAACTTTCTACTTCAAGAAGACTCCCAAAGAAAGCTTAGTATGTGCTTTGAATTGAGTTTGCATGAGTACTTTTTTGAAAACGCAGTACATGTTTGATTTGATGTTCATTCGCGACGAGAGAGGGAATTTGAGCATAATATAGTCTAAACAGCTTGTTTCTTTTGGAACATACCTGTATATATATGTATATAATATTTGTTGTCGACCCCTCAAGCTCATCTAACTACTTTAAGATTTTGGAACCCAAGAAATTGCATGACTGATGATGGCAAACATGCTTTCATTTGATTTCAGTGCAGACTTTCCAAAATCACAGCAGATGTTGATTTTTGGCGTCTTTTCAGCGAGAAAACTTCATTTGACTCAAATATTCATTTGAGCTGCTAGGCTCTTAATTCTTGCCAGATCGTTTTAGAAAACTTTCTACTTCAAGAAGACTCCATAAGCAAGGTAAGTATGTGCTTTGAATTGAGTTTGTACAAGCATTTTTTGAAAACGCAGTACATGTTTGATTTGATGTTCATTCGCGACGAGAGGGAATTTGAACATAATATAGTCTAAACAGCTTGTTTCTTTTGGAACATATATGTATATAAGATATGTTGTCGACCCCTCAAGCTCATCTAACTACTTTAAGATTTTGGAACCCAAGAAATTGCATGACTGATGATGGCAAACATGCTTTCATTTGATTTCAGTGCGCAGACGGGCCAGAATCACAGCAGATGTTGATTTTTGGCCTCTTTTCAGCGAGAAAACTTCATTTGACTCAAATATTCATTTGAGCTGCTAGGCTCTTAATTCTTGCCAGATCCTTTTAGAAAACTTTCTACTTCAAGAAGACTCCAAAGAAAGCTTAGTATGTGCTTTGAATTGAGTTTGCATAAGCACTTTTTTGAAAACGCAGTACATGTTTGATTTGATGTTCATTCGCGACGAGAGAGGGAATTTGAACATAATATAGTCTAAACAGCTTGTTTCTTTTGGAACATATATGTATATAAGATATGTTGTCGACCCCTCAAGCTCATCTAACTACTTTAAGATTTTGGAACCCAAGAAATTGCATGACTGATGATGGCAAACATGCTTTCATTTGATTTCAGTGCACAGACTTTCCAAAATCACAGCAGATGTTGATTTTTGGCGTCTTTTCAGCGAGAAAACTTCATTTGACTCAAATATTCATTTGAGCTGCTAGGCTCTTAATTCTTGCCAGATCCTTTTAGAAAACTTTCTACTTCAAGAAGACTCCCAAAGAAAGCTTAGTATGTGCTTTGAATTGAGTTTGCATAAGCACTTTTTTTAAAACGCAGTACATGTTTGATTTGATGTTCATTCGCGACGAGAGAGGGAATTTGAACATAATATAGTCTAAACAGCGTGTTTCTTTTGGAACATATATGTAAATAAGATATGTTGTCGACCCCTCAAGCTCATCTAACTACTTTAAGATTTTGGAACCCAAGAAATTGCATGACTGATGATGGCAAACATGCTTTCATTTGATTTCAGTGCGCAGACTTTCCAAAATCACAGCAGATGTTGATTTTTGGCGTCTTTTCAGCGAGAAAACTTCATTTGACTCAAATATTCATTTGAGCTGCTAGGCTCTTAATTCTTGCCAGATCCTTTTAGAAAACTTTCTACTTCAAGAAGACTCCCAAAGAAAGCTTAGTATGTGCTTTGAATTGAGTTTGCATAAGCACTTTTTTGAAAACGCAGTACATGTTTGATTTGATGTTCATTCGCGACGAGAGAGGGAATTTGAACATAATATAGTCTAAACAGCTTGTTTCTTTTGGAACATATATGTATATAAGATATGTTGTCGACCCCTCAAGCTTATCTAACTACTTTAAGATTTTGGAACCCAAGAAATTGCAGGACTGATGATGGCAAACATGCTTTCATTTGATTTCAGTGCGCAGACTTTCCAAAATCGCAGCAGATGTTGATTTTTGGCGTCTTTTCAGCGAGAAAACTTCATTTGACTCAAATATTCATTTGAGCTGCTAGGCTCTTAATTCTTGCCAGATCGTTTTAGAAAACTTTCTACTTCAAGAAGACTCCCAAAGAAAGCTTAGTATGTGCTTTGAATTGAGTTTGCATAAGCACTTTTTTGAAAACGCAGTACATGTTTGATTTGATGTTCATTCGCGACGAGAGAGGGAATTTGAACATAATATAGTCTAAACAGCTTGTTTCTTTTGGAACATATATGTATATAAGATATGTTGTCGACCGCTCAAGCTCATCTAACTACTTTAAGATTTTGGAACCCAAGAAATTGCATGACTGATGATGGCAAACATGCATTCATTTGATTTCAGTGCGCAGACGGGCCAGAATCACAGCAGATGTTGATTTTTGGCGTCTTTTCAGCGAGAAAACTTCATTTGACTCAAATATTCATTTGAGCTGCTAGGCTCTTAATTCTTGCCAGATCCTTTTAGAAAACTTTCTACTTCAAGAAGACTCCATAAGCAAGGTAAGTATGTGCTTTGAATTGAGTTTGTACAAGCATTTTTTTGAAAACGCAGTACATGTTTGATTTGATGTTCATTCGCGAATAGAGAGGGAATTTGAACATAATATAGTCTAAACAGCTTGTTTCTTTTTGGAACATATATGTATATAAGATATGTTGTCGACCCTCAAGCTCATCTAAATACTTTAAGATTTTGGAACCCAAGAAATTGCATGACTGATGATGGCAAACATGCTTTCATTTGATTTCAGTGCGCAGACTTTCAAAAATCACAGCAGATGTTGATTTTTGGCGTCTTTTCAGCGAGAAAACTTCATTTGACTCAAATATTCATTTGAGCTGCTAGGCTCTTAATTCTTGCCAGATCCTTTTAGAAAACTTTCTACTTCAAGAAGACTCCCAAAGAAAGCTTAGTATGTGCTTTGAATTGAGTTTGCATAAGCACTTTTTTGAAAACGCAGTACATGTTTGATTTGATATTCATTCGCGACGAGAGAGGGAATTTGAACATAATATAGTCTAAACAGCGTGTTTCTTTTGGAACATATATGTAAATAAGATATGTTGTCGACCCCTCAAGCTCATCTAACTACTTTAAGATTTTGGAACCCAAGAAATTGCATGACTGATGATGGCAAACATGCTTTCATTTGATTTCAGTGCACAGACTTTCCAAAATCACAGCAGATGTTGATTTTTGGCGTCTATTCGCCGAGAAAACTTCATTTGACTCAAATATTCATTTGAGCTGCTAGGCTCTTAATTCTTGCCAGATCGTTTTAGAAAACTTTCTACTTCAAGAAGACTCCCAAAGAAAGCTTAGTATGTGCTTTGAATTGAGTTTGCATAAGCACTTTTTTGAAAACGCAGTACATGTTTGATTTGATGTTCATTCGCGACGAGAGAGGGAATTTGAACATAATATAGTCTAAACAGCTTGTTTCTTTTGGAACATATATGTATATAAGATATGTTGTCGACCCCTCAAGCTTATCTAACTACTTTAAGATTTTGGAACCCAAGAAATTGCAGGACTGATGATGGCAAACATGCTTTCATTTGATTTCAGTGCGCAGACTTTCCAAAATCGCAGCAGATGTTGATTTTTGGCGTCTTTTCAGCGAGAAAACTTCATTTGACTCAAACATTCATTTGAGCTGCTAGGCTCTTAATTCTTGCCAGATCCTTTTAGAAAATTTTCTACTTCAAGAAGACTCCCAAAGAAAGCTTAGTATGTGCTTTGAATTGAGTTTGCATAAGCACTTTTTTGAAAACGCAGTACATGTTTGATTTGATGTTCATTCGCGACGAGAGAGGGAATTTGAGCATAATATAGTCTAAACAGCTTGTTTCTTTTGGAACATATATGTATATAAGATATATTGTCGACCCCTCAAGCTCATCTAACTACTTTAAGATTTTGGAACCCAAGAAATTGCATGACTGATGATGGCAAACATGCTTTCATTTGATTTCAGTGCGCAGACGGGCCAGAATCACAGCAGATGTTGATTTTTGGCGTCTTTTCAGCGAGAAAACTTCATTTGACTCAAATATTCATTTGAGCTGCTAGGCTCTTAATTCTTGCCAGATCCTTTTAGAAAACTTTCTACTTCAAGAAGACTCCCAAAGAAAGCTTAGTATGTGCTTTGAATTGAGTTTGCATAAGCACTTTTTTGAAAACGCAGTACATGTTTTATTTGATGTTCATTCGCGACGAGAGAGGGAATTTGAACATAATATAGTCTAAACAGCTCTTTTCTTTTGGAACATACCTGTATATATATGTATATAATATTTGTTGTCGACCCCTCAAGCTCATCTAACTACTTTAAGAATTTGGAACCCAAGAAATTGCATGACTGATGACGGCAAACATGCTTTCATTTGATTTCAGTGCGCAGACTTTCCAAAATCACAGCAGATGTTGATTGTGGGCGTCTATTCGCCGAGAAAACTTCATTTGACTCAAATATTCATTTGAGCTGCTAGTCTCTTCATTCTTGCCAGATCGTTTTAGAAAACTTTCTACTTCAAGAAGACTCGCAAAGAAAGCTTAGTATGTGCTTTGAATTGAGTTTGCATACGCACTTTTTTGAAAACGCAGTACATGTTTGATTTGATGTTCATTCGCGACGAGAGGGAATTTGAACATAATATAGTCTAAACAGCTTGTTTCTTTTGGAACATATATGTATATAAGATATGTTGTCGACCCCTCAAGCTCATCTAACTACTTTAAGATTTTGGAACCCAAGAAATTGCATGACTGATGATGGCAAACATGCTTTCATTTGATTTCAGTGCGCAGACTTTCAAAAATCACAGCAGATGTTGATTTTTGGCGTCTTTTCAGCGAGAAAACTTCATTTGACTCAAATATTCATTTGAGCTGCTAGGCTCTTAATTCTTGCCAGATCGTTTTAGAAAACTTTCTACTTCAAGAAGACTCCATAAGCAAGGTAAGTATATGCTTTGAATTGAGTTTGTACAAGCCTTTTTTGAAAACGCAGTACATGTTTGATTTGATGTTCATTCGCGACGAGAGAGGGAATTTGAACATAATATAGTCTAAACAGCTTGTTTCTTTTGGAACATATATGTATATAAGATATGTTGTCGACCCCTCAAGCTAATCTATCTACTTTAAGATTTTGGAACCGAAGAAATTGCATGACTGATGATGGCAAACATGCTTTCATTTGATTTCAGTGCGCAGACGGACCAGAATCACAGCAGATGTTGATTTTTGGCGTCTTTTCAGCGAGAAAACTTCATTTGACTCAAATATTCATTTGAGCTGCTAGGCTCTTAATTCTTGCCAGATCCTTTTAGAAAACTTTCTACTTTAAAAAGACTCCATAAGCAAGGTAAGTATGTGCTTTGAATTGAGTTTGTACAAGCATTTTTTGAAAACGCAGTACATGTTTGATTTGATGTTCATTCGCGACGAGAGAGGGCATTTGAACATAATATAGTCTAAACAGCTTGTTTCTTTTGGAACATATATGTATATAAGATATGTTGTCGACCCCTCGAGCTCATCTTAACTACTTTAAGATTTTGGAACCCAAGAAATTGCATGACTGATGATGGCAAAATTGCTGTCATTTGATTTCAGTGCGCAGACGGACCAGAATCACAGCAGATGTTGATTTTTGGCGTCTTTTCAGCGAGAAAACTTCATTTGACTCAAATATTCATTTGAGCTGCTAGGCTCTTAATTCTTGCCAGATCGTTTTAGAAAACTTTCTACTTCAAGAAGACTCCATAAGCAAGGTAAGTATGTGCTTTGAATTGAGTTTGTACAAGCATTTTTTGAAAACGCAGTACATGTTTGATTTGATGTTCATTCGCGAAGAGAGAGGGAATTTGAACATAATATAGTCTAAACAGCTTGTTTCTTTTGGAACATATATGTATATAAGATATGTTGTCGACCCCTCAAGCTAATCTATCTACTTTAAGATTTTGGAACCGAAGAAATTGCATGACTGATGATGGCAAACATGCTTTCATTTGATTTCAGTGCGCAGACGGACCAGAATCACAGCAGATGTTGATTTTTGGCGTCTTTTCAGCGAGAAAACTTCATTTGACTCAAATATTCATTTGAGCTGCTAGGCTCTTAATTCTTGCCAGATCCTTTTAGAAAACTTTCTACTTTAAAAAGACTCCATAAGCAAGGTAAGTATGTGCTTTGAATTGAGTTTGTACAAGCATTTTTTGAAAACGCAGTACATGTTTGATTTGATGTTCATTCGCGACGAGAGAGGGCATTTGAACATAATATAGTCTAAACAGCTTGTTTCTTTTGGAACATATATGTATATAAGATATGTTGTCGACCCCTCGAGCTCATCTTAACTACTTTAAGATTTTGGAACCCAAGAAATTGCATGACTGATGATGGCAAAATTGCTGTCATTTGATTTCAGTGCGCAGACGGACCAGAATCACAGCAGATGTTGATTTTTGGCGTCTTTTCAGCGAGAAAACTTCATTTGACTCAAATATTCATTTGAGCTGCTAGGCTCTTAATTCTTGCCAGATCGTTTTAGAAAACTTTCTACTTCAAGAAGACTCCCAAAGAAAGCTTAGTATGTGCTTTGAATTGAGTTTGCATAAGCACTTTTTTGAAAACGCAGTACATGTTTGATTTGATGTTAATTCGCGACGAGAGAGGGAATTTGAACATAATATAGTCTAAACAGCTTGTTTCTTTTGGAACATATATGTATATAAGATATGTTGTCGACCCCTCAAGCTCATCTAACTACTTTAAGATTTTGGAACCCAAGAAATTGCATGACTGATGATGGCAAACATGCTTTCATTTGATTTCAGTGCGAGACTTTCAAAATCACAGCAGATGTTGATTTTTGGCCTTTTCAGCGAGAAAACTTCATTTGACTCAAATATTCATTTGAGCTGCTAGGCTCTTAATTCTTGCCAGATCGTTTTAGAAAACTTTCTACTTCAAGAAGACTCCCAAAGCAAGGTAAGTATGTGCTTTGAATTGAGTTTGTACAAGCACTTTTTTGAAAACGCAGTACATGTTTGATTTGATGTTCATTCGCGAAGAGAGAGGGAATTTGAACATAATATAGTCTAAACAGCTTGTTTCTTTTGGAACATATATGTATATAAGATATGTTGTCGACCCCTCAAGCTAATCTATCTACTTTAAGATTTTGGAACCGAAGAAATTGCATGACTGATGATGGCAAACATGCTTTCATTTGATTTCAGTGCGCAGACGGACCAGAATCACAGCAGATGTTGATTTTTGCGCCTTTTTTCAGCGAGAAAACTTCATTTGACTCAAATATTCATTTGAGCTGCTAGGCTCTTAATTCTTGCCAGATCCTTTTAGAAAACTTTCTACTTTAAAAAGACTCCATAAGCAAGGTAAGTATGTGCTTTGAATTGAGTTTGTACAAGCATTTTTTGAAAACGCAGTACATGTTTGATTTGATGTTCATTCGCGATTTAGAGAGGGAATTTGAACATAATATAGTCTAAACAGCTTGTTTCTTTTGGAACATATATGTATATAAGATATGTTGTCGACCCCTCGAGCTCATCTTAACTACTTTAAGATTTTGGAACCCAAGAAATTGCATGACTGATGATGGCAAAATTGCTGTCATTTGATTTCAGTGCGCAGACGGACCAGAATCACAGCAGATGTTGATTTTTGGCGTCTTTTCAGCGAAAAAACTTCATTTGACTCAAATATTCATTTGAGCTGCTAGGCTCTTAATTCTTGCCAGATCGTTTTAGAAAACTTTCTACTTCAAGAAGACTCCATAAGCAAGGTAAGTATGTGCTTTGAATTGAGTTTGTACAAGCATTTTTTGAAATCGCCGTACATGTTTGATTTGATGTTCATTCATGAGAGAGGGAATTTGAACATAATATAGTCTAAACAGCTTGTTTCTTTTGGAACATATATGTATATAAGATATGTTGTCGACCCCTCGAGCTAATCTCGCTCCTTTAAGATTTTGGAACCGAAGAAATTGCATGACTGATGATGGCAAACATGCTTTCATTTGATTTCAGTGCGCAGACGGACCAGAATCACAGCAGATGTTGATTTTTGCGTCCTTTTTCAGCGAGAAAACTTCATTTGACTCAAATATTCATTTGAGCTGCTAGGCTCTTAATTCTTGCCAGATCCTTTTAGAAAACTTTCTACTTTAAAAAGACTCCATAAGCAAGGTAAGTATGTGCTTTGAATTGAGTTTGTACAAGCATTTTTTGAAAACGCAGTACATGTTTGATTTGATGTTCATTCGCGACGAGAGAGGGAATTTGAACATAATATAGTCTAAACAGCTTGTTTCTTTTGGAACATATATGTATATAAGATATGTTGTCGACCCCTCGAGCTCATCTTAACTACTTTAAGATTTTGGAACCCAAGAAATTGCATGACGGATGATGACAAACATGCTTTCATTTGATTTCAGTGCGCAGACGGACCAGAATCACAGCAGATGTTGATTTCTGGCGTCTTTTCAGCGAGAAAACTTCATTTGACTCAAATATTCATTTGAGCTGCTAGGCTCTTAATTCTTGCCAGATCGTTTTAGAAAACTTTCTACTTCAAGAAGACTCCCAAAGAAAGCTTAGTATGTGCTTTGAATTGAGTTTGCATAAGCACTTTTTGAAAACGCAGTACATGTTTGATTTGATGTTCATTCGCGACGAGAGAGGGAATTTGAACATAATATAGTCTAAACAGCTTGTTTCTTTTGGAACATATATGTATATAAGATATGTTGTCGACCCCTCAAGCTCATCTAACTACTTTAAGATTTTGGAACCCAAGAAATTGCATGACTGATGATGGCAAACATGCTTTCATTTGATTTCAGTGCGCAGACTTTGCAAAATGACAGCAGATGTTGATTTTTGGCCTGTATTCGCCGAGAAAACTTAATTTGACTCAAATATTCATTTGAGCTGCTAGGCTCTTAATTCTTGCCAGATCGGTTTAGAAAACTTTCTACTTCAAGAAGACTCCATAAGCAAGGTAAGTATGTGCTTTGAATTGAGTTTGTACAAGCATTTTTTGAAAACGCAGTACATGTTTGATTTGATGTTCATTCGCGACGAGAGAGGTAATTTGAACATAATATAGTCTAAAAAGCTTGTTTCTTTTGGAACATATATGTATATAAGATATGTTGTCGACCCCTCGAGCTCATCTTAGCTACTTTAAGATTTTGGAACCCAAGAAATTGCATGACTGATGATGGCAAAATTGCTGTCATTTGATTTCAGTGCGCAGACGGACCAGAATCACAGCAGATGTTCATTTTTGGCGTCTTTTCAGCGAGAAAACTTCATTTGACTCAAATATTCATTATAGCTGCTAGGCTCTTAATTCTTGCCAGATCGTTTTAGAAAACTTTCTACTTCAAGAAGACTCCCAAAGAAAGCTTAGTATGTGCTTTGAATTGAGTTTGCATAAGCACTTTTTTGAAAACGCAGTACATGTTTGATTTGATGTTCATTCGCGAAGAGAGAGGGAATTTGAACATAATATAGTCTAAACAGCGTGTTTCTTTTGGAACATATATGTATATAAGATATGTTGTCGAACCCTCGAGCTCATCTTAACTACTTTAAGATTTTGGAACCCAAGAAATTGCATGACCGATGATGGCAAACATGCTTTCATTTGATTTCAGTGCGCAGACGGGCCAGAATCACAGCAGATGTTGATTTTTGGCGTCTTTTCAGCGAGAAAACTTCATTTGACTCAAATATTCATTTGAGCTGCTAGGCTCTTAATTCTTGCCAGATCGTTTTAGAAAACTTTCTACTTTAAGAAGACTCCCAAAGAAAGCTTAGTATGTGCTTTGAATTGAGTTTGCATAAGCACTTTTTTGAAAACGCAGTACATGTTTGATTTGATGTTCATTTGCGAAGAGAGAGGGAATTTGAACATAATATAGTCTAAACAGCTTGTTTCTTTTGGAACATATATGTATATAAGATATGTTGTCGACCCCTCAAGCTCATCTAACTACTTTAAGATTTTGGAACACAAGAAATTGCAGGACTGATGATGGCAAACATGCTTTCATTTGATTTCAGTCAAGAGACGGCCAGAATCACAGCAGATGTTGATTTTGCGCCTTTTTCAGCGAGAAAAACTTCATTTGACTCAAATATTCATTTGAGCTGCTAGGCTCTTAATTCTTGCCAGATCGTTTTAGAAAACCTTCTACTTCAAGAAGACTCCCAAAGAAAGCTTAGTATGTGCTTTGAATTGAGTTTGCATAAGCACTTTTTTGAAAACGCAGTACATGTTTTATTTGATGTTCATTCGCGACGAGAGAGGGAATTTGAACATAATATAGTCTAAACAGCTTGTTTCTTTTGGAACATATATGTATATAAGATATGTTGTCGACCCCTCAAGCTAATCTATCTACTTTAAGATTTTGGAACCGAAGAAATTGCATGACTGATGATGGCAAACATGCTTTCATTTGATTTCAGTGCGCAGACGGGCCAGAATCACAGCAGATGTTGATTTTTGGCGTGTATTTGCCGAGAAAACTTCATTTGACTCAAATATTCATTTGAGCTGCTAGGCTCTTAATTCTTGCCAGATCGTTTTAGAAAACTTTCTACTTTAAGAAGACTCCCAAAGAAAGCTTAGTATGTGCTTTGAATTGAGTTTGCATAAGCACTTTTTTGAAAACGCAGTACATGTTTGATTTGATGTTCATTCGCGAAGAGAGAGGGAATTTGAACATAATATAGTCTAAACAGCTTGTTTCTTTTGGAACATATATGTATATAAGATATGTTGTCGACCCCTCAAGCTCATCTAACTACTTTAAGATTTTGGAACACAAGAAATTGCAGGACTGATGATGGCAAACATGCTTTCATTTGATTTCAGTGCGCAGACGGGCCAGAATCACAGCAGATGTTGATTTTTGGCGTCTTTTCAGCGAGAAAACTTCATTTGACTCAAATATTCATTTGAGCTGCTAGGCTCTTAATTCTTGCCAGATCGTTTTATAAAACCTTCTACTTCAAGAAGACTCCCAAAGAAAGCTTAGTATGTGCTTTGAATTGAGTTTGCATAAGCACTTTTTTGAAAACGCAGTACATGTTTGATTTGATGTTCATTCGCGACGAGAGAGGGAATTTGAACATAATATAGTCTAAACAGCTTGTTTCTTTTGGAACATATATGTATATAAGATATGTTGTCGACCCCTCAAGCTAATCTAACTACTTTAAGATTTTGGAACACAAGAAATTGCATGACTGATGATGGCAAACATGCTTTCATTTGATTTCAGTGCGCAGACTTTGCAAAATCACAGCAGATGTTGATTTTTGGCGTCTTTTCAGCGAGAAAACTTCATTTGACTCAAATATTCATTTGAGCTTCTAGGCTCTTAATTCTTGCCAGATCGTTTTAGAAAACTTTGTACTTTAAGAAGACTCCCAAAGAAAGCTTAGTATGTGCTTTGAATTGAGTTTGCATAAGCACTTTTTTGAAAACGCAGTACATGTTTGATTTGATGTTCATTCGCGAAGAGAGAGGGAATTTGAACATAATATAGTCTAAACAGCTTGTTTCTTTTGGAACATATATGTATATAAGATATGTTGTCGACCCCTCAAGCTTATCTAACTACTTTAAGATTTTGGAACCCAAGAAATTGCAGGACTGATGATGGCAAACATGCTTTCATTTGATTTCAGTGCGCAGACTTTCCAAAATCGCAGCAGATGTTGATTTTTGGCGTCTTTTCAGCGAGAAAACTTCATTTGACTCAAACATTCATTTGAGCTGCTAGGCTCTTAATTCTTGCCAGATCGTTTTAGAAAACTTTCTACTTCAAGAAGACTCCCAAAGAAAGCTTAGTATGTGCTTTGAATTGAGTTTGCATAAGCATTTTTTGAAAACGCAGTACATGTTTGATTTGATGTTCATTCGCGACGAGAGAGGGAATTTGAACATAATATTATCTAAACAGCGTGTTTCTTCTGGAACATACCTATATATATATGTATATAGTATTTGTTGTCGACCCCTCAAGCTCATCTAACTACTTTAAGATTTTGGAACCCAAGAAATTGCATGACTGATGATGGCAAACATGCTTTCATTTGATTTCAGTGCGCAGACGGACCAGAATCACATCAGATGTTGATTTTTGGCGTGTATTCGCCGAGAAAACTTCATTTGACTCAAATATTCATTTGAGCTGCTAGGCTCTTAATTCTTGCCAGATCCTTTTAGAAAACTTTCTACTTCAAGAAGACTCCCAAAGAAAGCTTAGTATGTGCTTTGAATTGAGTTTGCATAAGCATTTTTTGAAAACGCAGTACATGTTTGATTTGATGTTCATTCGCGACGAGAGAGGGAATTTGAACATAATATAGTCTAAAAAGCGTGTTTCTTCTGGAACATACCTATATATATATGTATATAGTATTTGTTGTCGACCCCTCAAGCTCATCTAACCACTTTAAGATTTTGAAACACAAGAAATTGCAGGACTGATGATGGCAAACATGCTTTCATTTGATTTCAGTGCGCAGACGGGCCAGAATCACATCAGATGTTGATTTTTGGCGTCTTTTCAGCGAGAAAACTTCATTTGACTCAAATATTCATTTGAGCTACTAGGCTCTTAATTCTTGCCAGATCGTTTTAGAAAACCTTCTACTTCAAGAAGACTCCCAAAAAAAGCTTAGTATGTGCTTTGAATTGAGTTTGCATAAGCACTTTTTTGAAAACGCAGTACATGTTTGATTTGATGTTCATTTGCCACGAGAGAGGGAATTTGAACATAATATAGTCTAAACAGCGTGTTTCTTTTGGAACATAAATGTATATAAGATATGTTGTCGACCCCTCAAGCTCATCTAACTACTTTAAGATTTTGGAACCCAAGAAATTGCATGACTGATGATGGCAAACATGCTTTCATTTGATTTCAGTGCGCAGACGGACCAGAATCACATCAGATGTGGATTTTTGGCGTCTTTTCAGCGAGAAAACTTCATTTGACTCAAATATTCATTTGAGCTGCTAGGCTCTTAATTCTTGCCAGATCCTTTTAGAAAACTTTCTACTTTAAAAAGACTCCATAAGCAAGGTAAGTATGTGCTTTGAATTGAGTTTGTACAAGCATTTTTTGAAAACGCAGTACATGTTTGATTTGATGTTCATTCGCGACGAGAGAGGGAATTTGAACATAATATAGTCTAAACAGCTTGTTTCTTTTGGAACATATATGTATATAAGATATGTTGTCGACCCCTCAAGCTCATCTAACTACTTTAAGATTTTGGAACACAAGAAATTGCATGACTGATGATGGCAAACATGCATTCATTTGATTTCAGTGCGCAGACGGGCCAGAATCACAGCAGATGTTGATTTTTGGCGTCTTTTCAGCGAGAAAACTTCATTTGACTCAAATATTCATTTGAGCTGCTAGGCTCTTAATTCTTGCCAGATCGTTTTAGAAAACTTTCTACTTCAAGAAGACTCCCAAAGAAAGCTTAGTATGTGCTTTGAATTGAGTTTGCATAAGCACTTTTTTGAAAACGCAGTACATGTTTGATTTGATGTTCATTCGCGAAGAGAGAGGGAATTTGAACATAATATAGTCTAAACAGCTTGTTTCTTTTGGAACATATATGTATATAAGATATGTTGTCGACCCTCAAGCTCATCTAACTACTTTAAGATTTTGGAACCCAAGAAATTGCATGACTGATGATGGCAAACATGCTTTCATTTGATTTCAGTGCAGACTTTGCAAAATCACAGCAGATGTTGATTTTGGCGTGTATTCAGCCGAGAAAACTTCATTTGACTCAAATATTCATTTGAGCTGCTAGGCTCTTAATTCTTGCCAGATCGTTTTAGAAAACTTTCTACTTCAAGAAGACTCCCAAAGAAAGCTTAGTATGTGCTTTGAATTGAGTTTGCATAAGCATTTTTGAAAACGCAGTACATGTTTGATTTGATGTTCATTCATGATTTAGAGGGAATTTGAACATAATATAGTCTAAACAGCTTGTTTCTTCTGGAACATACCTATATATATATATGTATATAGTATTTGTTGTCGACCCCTCAAGCTCATCTAACCACTTTAAGATTTTGGAACACAAGAAATTGCATGACTGATGATGGCAAACATGCTTTCATTTGATTTCAGTGCGCAGACTTTCCAAAATCACAGCAGATGTTGATTTTTTGCGTCTTTTCAGCCAGAAAACTTCATTTGACTCAAATATTCATTTGAGCTGCTAGGCTCTTAATTCTTGCCAGATCGTTTTAGAAAACTTTCTACTTCAAGAAGAGTCCATAAGCAAGGTAAGTATGTGCTTTGAATTGAGTTTGCATAAGCACTTTTTTGAAAACGCAGTACATGTTTGATTTGATGTTCATTCGCGAAGAGAGAGGGAATTTGAACATAATATAGTCTAAACAGCTTGTTTCTTTTGGAACATATATGTATATAAGATATGTTGTCGACCCCTCGAGCTCATCTTAACTACTTTAAGATTTTGGAACCCAAGAAATTGCATGACTGATGATGGCAAACATGCTTTCATTTGATTTCAGAATCACAGCAGATGTTGATTTAGAAAACTTCATTTGACTCAAATATTCATTTGAGCTGCTAGGCTCTTAATTCTTGCCAGATCGTTTTAGAAAACTTTCTACTTCAAGAAGACTCCCAAAGAAAGCTTAGTATGTGCTTTGAATTGAGTTTGCATAAGCACTTTTTTGAAAACGCAGTACATGTTTGATTTGATGTTCATTGAGAGGGAATTTGAACATAATATAGTCTAAACAGCTTGTTTCTTTTGGAACATGCTCATCTAACTACTTTAAGATTTTGGAACCCAAGAAATTGCATGACTGATGATGGCAAACTTGCTTTCATTTGATTTCAGTGCGCAGACTTTCCAAAATCACAGCAGATGTTGATTTTTGGCGTCTTTTCAGCGAGAAAACTTCATTTGACTCAAATATTCATTTGAGCTGCTAGGCTCTTAATTCTTGCCAGATCGTTTTAGAAAACTTTCTACTTCAAGAAGACTCCATAAGCAAGGTAAGTATGTGCTTTGAATTGAGTTTGCATAAGCACTTTTTTGAAAACGCAGTACATGTTTGATTTGATGTTCATTCGCGAAGAGAGAGGGAATTTGAACATAATATAGTCTAAACAGCTTGTTTTTTGGAACATATATGTATATAAGATATGTTGTCGACCCCTCAAGCTCATCTTAACTACTTTAAGATTTTGGAACCCAAGAAATTGCATGACTGATGATGGCAAAATTGCTGTCATTTGATTTCAGTGCGCAGACGGACCAGAATCACAGCAGATGTTCATTTTTGGCGTCTTTTCAGCGAGAAAACTTCATTTGACTCAAATATTCATTATAGCTGCTAGGCTCTTAATTCTTGCCAGATCGTTTTAGAAAACTTTCTACTTCAAGAAGACTCCCAAAGAAAGCTTAGTATGTGCTTTGAATTGAGTTTGCATAAGCACTTTTTTGAAAACGCAGTACATGTTTGATTTGATGTTCATTCGGGATGAGAGAGGAATTTGAACATAATATAGTCTAAACAGCTTGTTTCTTTTGGAACATATATGTATATAAGATATGTTGTCGACCCCTCAAGCTCATCTAACTACTTTAAGATTTTGGAACCCAAGAAATTGCATGACTGATGATGGCAAACATGCTTTCATTTGATTTCAGTCTTGAGACTTTCCAAAATCACAGCAGATGTTGATTTTTGGCGTCTATTCGCCGAGAAAACTTCATTTGACTCAAATATTCATTTGAGCTGCTAGGCTCTTAATTCTTGCCAGATCGTTTTAGAAAACGTTCTACTTCAAGAAGACTCCCAAAGAAGGCTTAGTAGGTGCTTTGAATTGAGTTTGCATAAGCACTTTTTTGAAAACGCAGTACATGTTTGATTTGATGTTCATTCGCGAAAAGAGAGGGAATTTGAACATAATATAGTCTAAACAGCTTGTTTCTTTTGGAACATATATGTATATAAGATATGTTGTCGACCCCTCAAGCTCATCTAACTACTTTAAGATTTTGGAACACAAGAAATTGCAGGACTGATGATGGCAAACTTGCTTTCATTTGATTTCAGTGCGCAGACTTTCCAAAATCACAGCAGATGTTGATTTTTGGAGTCTTTTCAGCGAGAAAACTTCATTTGACTCAAATATTCATTTGAGCTGCTAGGCTCTTAATTCTTGCCAGATCGTTTTAGAAAACCTTCTACTTCAAGAAGACTCCCAAAGAAAGCTTAGTATGTGCTTTGAATTGAGTTTGCATAAGCACTTTTTTGAAAACGCAGTACATGTTTGATTTGATGTTCATTCGCGACGAGAGAGGGAATTTGAACATAATATAGTCTAAACAGCTTGTTTCTTTTGGAACATATATGTATATAAGATATGTTGTCGACCCCTGAAGCTCATCTAACTACTTTAAGATTTTGGAACCCAAGAAATTGCATGACTGATGATGGCAAACATGCTTTCATTTGATTTCAGTGCAGACTTTGCAAAATCACAGCAGATGTTGATTTTTGGCGTGTATTCGCCGAGAAAACTTCATTTGACTCAAATATTCATTTGAGCTGCTAGGCTCTTAATTCTTGCCAGATCGTTTTAGAAAACTTTCTACTTTAAAAAGACTCCATAAGCAAGGTAAGTATGTGCTTTGAATTGAGTTTGTACAAGCATTTTTTGAAAACGCAGTACATGTTTGATTTGATGTTCATTCGCGACGAGAGGGAATTTGAACATAATATAGTCTAAACAGCTTGTTTCTTTTGGAACATATATGTATATAAGATATGTTGTCGACCCCTCAAGCTCATCTAACTACTTTAAGATTTTGGAACACAAGAAATTGCATGACTGATGATGGAAAACATGCTTTCATTTGATTTCAGTGCGCAGACGGGCCAGAATCACAGCAGATGTTGATTTTTGGCGTCTTTTCAGCGAGAAAACTTCATTTGACTCAAATATTCATTTGAGCTGCTAGGCTCTTAATTCTTGCCAGATCGTTTTAGAAAACTTTCTACTTCAAGAAGACTCCATAAGCAAGGTAAGTATGTGGTTTGAATTGAGTTTGTACAAGCATTTTTTGAAAACGCAGTACATGTTTGATTTGATGTTCATTCGCGACGAGAGAGGGAATTTGAACATAATATAGTCTAAACAGCGTGTTTCTTCTGGAACATACCTATATATATATGTATATAGTATTTGTTGTCGACCCCTCAAGCTCATCTAACCACTTTAAGATTTTGGAACCCAAGAAATTGCATGACTGATGATGGCAAAATTGCTGTCATTTGATTTCAGTGCGCAGACGGGCCAGAATCACAGCAGATGTTGATTTTTGGCGTCTTTTCAGCGAGAAAACTTCATTTGACTCAAATATTCATTATAGCTGCTAGGCTCTTAATTCTTGCCAGATCGTTTTAGAAAACCTTCTACTTCAAGAAGACTCCCAAAGAAAGCTTAGTATGTGCTTTGAATTGAGTTTGCATAAGCACTTTTTTGAAAACGCAGTACATGTTTTATTTGATGTTCATTCGCGACGAGAGAGGGAATTTGAACATAATATAGTCTAAACAGCTTGTTTCTTTTGGAACATACCTGTATATATATGTATATAATATTTGTTGTCGACCCCTCAAGCTCATCTAACTACTTTAAGATTTTGGAACACAAGAAATTGCATGACTGATGATGGCAAACATGCTTTCATTTGATTTCAGTGCGCAGACGGGCCAGAATCACAGCAGATGTTGATTTTTGGCGTCTTTTCAGCGAGAAAACTTCATTTGACTCAAATATGCATTTGAGCTGCTAGGCTCTTAATTCTTGCCAGATCGTTTTAGAAAACTTTCTACTTCAAGAAGACTCCCAAAGAAAGCTTAGTATGTGCTTTGAATTTAGTTTGCATAAGCACTTTTTTGAAAACGCAGTACATGTTTGATTTGATGTTCATTCGCGAAGAGAGAGGGAATTTGAACATAATATAGTCTAAACAGCTTGTTTCTTTTGGAACATATATGTATATAAGATATGTTGTCGACCCCTCAAGCTCATCTAACTACTTTAAGATTTTGGAACCCAAGAAATTGCATGACTGATGATGGCAAACATGCTTTCATTTGATTTCAGTGCGCAGACTTTGCAAAATCACAGCAGATGTTGATTTTTGGCGTGTATTCGCCGAGAAAACTTCATTTGACTCAAATATTCATTTGAGCTGCTAGGCTCTTAATTCTTGCCAGATCGTTTTAGAAAACTTTCTACTTCAAGAAGACTCCCAAAGAAAGCTTAGTATGTGCTTTGAATTGAGTTTGCATAAGCATTTTTTGAAAACGCAGTACATGTTTGATTTGATGTTCATTCGCGACGAGAGAGGGAATTTGAACATAATATAGTCTAAACAGCTTGTTTCTTCTGGAACATACCTATATATATATGTATATAGTATTTGTTGTCGACCCCTCAAGCTCATCTAACCACTTTAAGATTTTGGAACACAAGAAATTTCATGACTGATGATGGCAAACATGCTTTCATTTGATTTCAGTGCGCAGACTTTCCAAAATCACAGCAGATGTTGATTTTTGGCGTCTTTTCAGCCAGAAAACTTCATTTGACTCAAATATTCATTTGAGCTGCTAGGCTCTTAATTCTTGCCAGATCGTTTTAGAAAACTTTCTACTTCAAGAAGAGTCCATAAGCAAGGTAAGTATGTGCTTTGAATTGAGTTTGCATAAGCACTTTTTTGAAAACGCAGTACATGTTTGATTTGATGTTCATTCGCGAAGAGAGAGGGAATTTGAACATAATATAGTCTAAAAAGCTTGTTTCTTTTGGAACATATATGTATATAAGATATGTTGTCGACCCCTCGAGCTCATCTTAACTACTTTAAGATTTTGGAACCCAAGAAATTGCATGACTGATGATGGCAAAATTGCTGTCATTTGATTTCAGTGCGCAGACGGACCAGAATCACAGCAGATGTTCATTTTTGGCGTCTTTTCAGCGAGAAAACTTCATTTGACTCAAATATTCATTATAGCTGCTAGGCTCTTAATTCTTGCCAGATCCTTTTAGAAAACTTTCTACTTCAAGAAGACTCCCAAAGAAAGCTTAGTATGTGCTTTGAATTGAGTTTACATAAGCACTTTTTTGAAAACGCAGTACATGTTTGATTTGATGTTCATTCGCGACGAGAGAGGGAATTTGAACATAATATAGTCTAAACAGCTTGTTTCTTTTGGAACATATATGTATATAAGATATGTTGTCTACCCCTCAAGCTCATCTAACTACTTTAAGATTTTGGAACCCAAGAAATTGCATGACTGATGATGGCAAACATGCTTTCATTTGATTTCAGTGCGCAGACTTTCCAAAATCACAGCAGATGTTGATTTTTGGCGTCTATTCGCCGAGAAAACTTCATTTGACTCAAATATTCATTTGAGCTGCTAGGCTCTTAATTCTTGCCAGATTGTTTTAGAAAACTTTGTACTTTAAGAAGACTCCATAAGCAAGATAAGTATGTGCTTTGAATTGAGTTTGCATAAGCATTTTTTGAAAACGCAGTACATGTTTGATTTGATGTTCATTCGCGACGAGAGAGGGAATTTGAACATAATATAGTCTAAACAGCTTGTTTCTTCTGGAACATACCTATATATATATGTATATAGTATTTGTTGTCGACCCCTCAAGCTCATCTAACCACTTTAAGATTTTGGAACACAAGAAATTTCATGACTGATGATGGCAAACATGCTTTCATTTGATTTCAGTGCGCAGACTTTCCAAAATCACAGCAGATGTTGATTTTGGCGTCTTTTCAGCCAGAAAACTTCATTTGACTCAAATATTCATTTGAGCTGCTAGGCTCATAATTCTTGCCAGATCGTTTTAGAAAACTTTCTACTTCAAGAAGAGTCCATAAGCAAGGTAAGTATGTGCTTTGAATTGAGTTTGCATAAGCACTTTTTTGAAAACGCAGTACATGTTTGATTTGATGTTCATTAGAGAGAGGGAATTTGAACATAATATAGTCTAAACAGCTTGTTTTTTGGAACATATATGTATATAAGATATGTTGTCGACCCTCAAGCTCATCTAACTACTTTAAGATTTTGGAACCCAAAGAAAGCTTAGTATGTGCTTTGAATTGAGTTTATAAGCACTTTTTGAAAACGCAGTACATGTTTGATTTGATGTTCATTCGCGAAGAGAGGGAATTTGAACATAATATAGTCTAAACAGCTTGTTTCTTTTGGAACATATATGTATATAAGATATGTTGTCGACCCTCAAGCTCATCTTAACTACTTTAAGATTTTGGAACCCAAGAAATTGCATGACTGATGATGGCAAAAAGGCTTTCATTTGATTTCAGTGAGACGGACCAGAATCACAGCAGATGTTGATTTTGGCGTCTTTTCAGCGAGAAAACTTCATTTGACTCAAATATTCATTATAGCTGCTAGGCTCTTAATTCTTGCCAGATCGTTTTAGAAAACTTTCTACTTCAAGAAGACTCCCAAAGAAAGCTTAGTATGTGCTTTGAATTGAGTTTGCATAAGCACTTTTTTGCTTAATACAGTACATGTTTGATTTGATGTTCATTCGTGACAAGAGAGGGAATTTGAACATAATATAGTCTAAACAGCTTGTTTCTTTTGGAACATATATGTATATAAGATATGTTGTCGACCCCTCAAGCTCATCTAACTACTTTAAGATTTTGGAACCCAAGAAATTGCATGACTGATGATGGCAAACATGCTTTCATTTGATTTCAGTGCGCAGACTTTCCAAAATCACAGCAGATGTTGATTTTTGGCGTCTATTCGCCGAGAAAACTTCATTTGACTCAAATATTCATTTGAGCTGCTAGGCTCTTAATTCTTGCCAGATCGTTTTAGAAAACGTTCTACTTCAAGAAGACTCCCAAAGAAGGCTTAGTAGGTGCTTTGAATTGAGTTTGCATAAGCAATTTTTTGAAAACGCAGTACATGTTTGATTTGATGTTCATTCGCGAAAAGAGAGGGAATTTGAACATAATATAGTCTAAACAGCTTGTTTCTTTTGGAACATATATGTATATAAGATATGTTGTCGACCCCTCAAGCTCATCTAACCACTTTAAGATTTTGGAACCCAAGAAATTGCATGACTGATGATGGCAAAATTGCTGTCATTTGATTTCAGTGCGCAGACGGGCCAGAATCACAGCAGATGTTGATTTTTGGCGTCTTTTCAGCGAGAAAACTTCATTTGACTCAAATATTCATTTGAGCTGCTAGGCTCTTAATTCTTGCCAGATCGTTTTAGAAAACGTTCTACTTCAAGAAGACTCCCAAAGAAGGCTTAGTAGGTGCTTTGAATTGAGTTTGCATAAGCACTTTTTTGAAAACGTAGTACATGTTTGATTTGATGTTCATTCGCGAAAAGAGAAGGAATTTGAACATAATATAGTCTAAACAGCTTGTTTCTTTTGAAACATACCTGTATATATATGTATATAGTATTTGTTGTCGACCCCTCAAGCTCATCTAACCACTTTAAGATTTTGGAACACAAGAAATTTCATGACTGATGATGGCAAACATGCTTTCATTTGATTTCAGTGCGCAGACTTTCCAAAATCACAGCAGATGTTGATTTTTGGCGTCTTTTCAGCCAGAAAACTTCATTTGACTCAAATATTCATTTGAGCTGCTAGGCTCTTAATTCTTGCCAGATCGTTTTAGAAAACTTTCTACTTCAAGAAGAGTCCATAAGCAAGGTAAGTATGTGCTTTGAATTGAGTTTGCATAAGCACTTTTTTGAAAACGCAGTACATGTTTGATTTGATGTTCATTCGCGAAGAGAGAGGGAATTTGAACATAATATAGTCTAAACAGCTTGTTTCTTTTGGAACATATATGTATATAAGATATGTTGTCGACCCTCAAGCTCATCTTAACTACTTTAAGATTTTGGAACCCAAGAAATTGCATGACTGATGATGGCAAAATTGCTGTCATTTGATTTCAGTGCTTGAGCGGACCAGAATCACAGCAGATGTTGATTTTTGGCGTCTTTTCAGCGAAAACTTCATTTGACTCAAATATTCATTTGAGCTGCTAGGCTCTTAATTCTTGCCAGATCGTTTTAGAAAACTTTCTACTTCAAGAAGACTCCCAAAAGCTTAGTATGTGCTTTGAATTGAGTTTGCATAAGCACTTTTTGAAAACGCAGTACATGTTTGATTTGATGTTCATTCGCATTAGAGAGGAATTTGAACATAATATAGTCTAAACAGCTTGTTTCTTTTGGAACATATATGTATATAAGATATGTTGTCGACCCCTCAAGCTCATCTAACTACTTTAAGATTTTGGAACCCAAGAAATTGCATGACTGATGATGGCAAACATGCTTTCATTTGATTTCAGTGCGCAGACTTTCCAAAATCACAGCAGATGTTGATTTTTGGCGTCTATTCGCCGAGAAAACTTCATTTGACTCAAATATTCATTTGAGCTGCTAGGCTCTTAATTCTTGCCAGATCGTTTTAGAAAATGTTCTACTTCAAGAAGACTCCCAAAGAAGGCTTAGTAGGTGCTTTGAATTGAGTTTGCATAAGCACTTTTTTGAAAACGCAGTACATGTTTGATTTGATGTTCATTCGCGACGAGAGAGGGAATTTGAACATAATATAGTCTAAACAGCTTGTTTCTTTTGGAACATACCTGTATATATATGTATATAATATTTGTTGTCGACCCCTCAAGCTCATCTAACTACTTTAAGATTTTGGAACACAAGAAATTGCATGACTGATGATGGCAAACATGCTTTCATTTGATTTCAGTGCGCAGACTTTCCAAAATCACAGCAGATGTTGATTTTTGGCGTCTTTTCAGCAAGAAAACTTCATTTGACTCAAATATTCATTTGAGCTGCTAGGCTCTTAATTCTTGCCAGATCGTTTTAGAAAACTTTCTACTTCAAGAAGACTCCATAAGAAAGCTTAGTATGTGCTTTGAATTGAGTTTGCATAAGCACTTTTTGAAAACGCAGTACATGTTTGATTTGATGTTCATTCGCGAAGAGAGAGGGAATTTGAACATAATATAGTCTAAACAGCTTGTTTCTTTTGGAACATATATGTATATAAGATATGTTGTCGACCCCTCAAGCTCATCTAACTACTTTAAGATTTTGGAACCCAAGAAATTGCATGACTGATGATGGCAAACATGCTTTCATTTGATTTCAGTCTTGAGCGGACCAGAATCACAGCAGATGTTGATTTTTGGCGTCTTTTCAGCAAGAAAACTTCATTTGACTCAAATATTCATTTGAGCTGCTAGGCTCTTAATTCTTGCCAGATCCTTTTAGAAAACTTTCTACTTCAAGAAGACTCCCAAAGCAAGGTAAGTATGTGCTTTGAATTGAGTTTGTACAAGCACTTTTTTGAAAACGCAGTACATGTTTGATTTGATGTTCATTCGCGAAGAGAGAGGGAATTTGAACATAATATAGTCTAAACAGCTTGTTTCTTTTGGAACATACCTATATATATGTATATAAGATTTGTTGTCGACCCTCAAGCTCATCTAACTACTTTAAGATTTTGGAACACAAGAAATTGCAGGACTGATGATGGCAAACATGCTTTCATTTGATTACAGTGCAGACTTTCCAAAATCACAGCAGATGTTGATTTTTGGCGTCTTTTCAGCGAGAAAACTTCATTTGACTCAAATATTCATTTGAGCTGCTAGGCTCTTAATTCTTGCCAGATCGTTTTAGAAAACTTTCTACTTCAAGAAGACTCCCAAAGAAAGCTTAGTATGTGCTTTGAATTGAGTTTGCATAAGCACTTTTTTGAAAACGCAGTACATGTTTGATTTGATGTTCATTCGCGACGAGAGAGGGAATTTGAACATAATATAGTCTAAACAGCTTGTTTCTTTTGGAACATACCTGTATATATATGTATATAATATTTGTTGTCGACCCCTCAAGCTCATCTAACTACTTTAAGATTTTGGAACACAAGAAATTGCATGACTGATGATGGCAAACATGCTTTCATTTGATTTCAGTGCGCAGACGGGCCAGAATCACAGCAGATGTTGATTTTGGCGTCTTTTCAGCGAAAACTTCATTTGACTCAAATATTCATTTGAGCTGCTAGGCTCTTAATTCTTGCCAGATCGTTTTAGAAAACTTTCTACTTCAAGAAGACTCCCAAACAAAGCTTAGTATGTGCTTTGAATTGAGTTTGCATAAGCACTTTTTGAAAACGCAGTACATGTTTGATTTGATGTTCATTCATGACGAGAGGAATTTGAACATAATATAGTCTAAACAGCTTGTTTCTTTTGGAACATATATGTATATAAGATATGTTGTCGACCCCTCAAGCTCATCTAACTACTTTAAGATTTTGGAACCCAAGAAATTGCATGACTGATGATGGCAAACATGCTTTCATTTGATTTCAGTGCGCAGACGAGCCAGAATCACAGCAGATGTTGATTTTTGGCGTCTTTTCAGCGAGAAAACTTCATTTGACTCAAATATTCATTTGAGCTGCTAGGCTCTTAATTCTTGCCAGATCGTTTTAGAAAACTTTCTACTTTAAGAAGACTCCATAAGCAAGGTAAGTATGTGCTTTGAATTGAGTTTGCACAAGCACTTTTTTGAAAACGCAGTACATGTTTGATTTGATGTTCATTCGCGACGAGAGAGGGAATTTGAACATAATATAGTCTAAACAGCTTGTTTCTTTTGGAACATATATATATATGTATATAATATTTGTTGTCGACCCCTCAAGCTCATCTAACTACTTTAAGATTTTGGAACACAAGAAATTGCATGACTGATGATGGCAAACATGCTTTCATTTGATTTCAGTGCGCAGACGGGCCAGAATCACAGCAGATGTTGATTTTTGGCGTGTTTTCAGCGAGAAAACTTCATTTGACTCAAATATTCATTTGAGCTGCTAGGCTCTTAATTCTTGCCAGATCGTTTTAGAAAACTTTCTACTTCAAGAAGACTCCCAAAGAAAGCTTAGTATGTGCTTTGAATTGAGTTTGCATAAGCACTTTTTTGAAAACGCAGTACATGTTTGATTTGATGTTCATTCGCGAAAGAGGGAATTTGAACATAATATAGTCTAAACAGCTTGTTTCTTTTGGAACATATATATATATATGTATATAATATTTGTTGTCGACCCCTCAAGCTCATCTAACTACTTTAAGATTTTGGAACACAAGAAATTGCATGACTGATGATGGCAAACATGCTTTCATTTGATTTCAGTGCGCAGATGGGCCAGAATCACAGCAGATGTTGATTTTGGCGTCTTTTCAGCGAAAACTTCATTTGACTCAAATATTCATTTGAGCTGCTAGGCTCTTAATTCTTGCCAGATCGTTTTAGAAAACTTTCTACTTCAAGAAGACTCCCAAAAGCAAGCTTAGTATGTGCTTTGAATTGAGTTTGCATAAGCACTTTTTGAAAACGCAGTACATGTTTGATTTGATGTTCATTACATGAGAGAGATTTGAACATAATATAGTCTAAACAGCTTGTTTCTTTTGGAACATATATGTATATAAGATATGTTGTCGACCCCTCAAGCTCATCTAACTACTTTAAGATTTTGGAACCCAAGAAATTGCATGACTGATGATGGCAAACATGCTTTCATTTGATTTCAGTGCATAGACGGGCAAAATCACAGCAGATGTTGATTTTGGCGTCTTTTCAGCGAGAAAACTTCATTTGACTCAAATATTCATTTGAGCTGCTAGGCTCTTAATTCTTGCCAGATCGTTTTAGAAAACGTTCTACTTCAAGAAGACTCCCAAAGAAGGCTTAGTAGGTGCTTTGAATTGAGTTTGCATAAGCACTTTTTTGAAAACGCAGTACATGTTTGATTTGATGTTCATTCGAAAAAGAGAGGGAATTTGAACATAATATAGTCTAAACAGCTTGTTTCTTTTGGAACATATATGTATATAAGATATGTTGTCGACCCCTCAAGCTCATCTAACTACTTTAAGATTTTGGAACCGAAGAAATTGCATGACTGATGATGGCAAACATGCTTTCATTTGATTTCAGTGCATGAACTTTGCAAAATCACAGCAGATGTTGATTTTGGCGTCTTTTCAGCGAAAACTTCATTTGACTCAAATATTCATTTGAGCTGCTAGGCTCTTAATTCTTGCCAGATCGTTTTAGAAAACTTTGTACTTTAAGAAGACTCCATTAGCAAGATTAGTATGTGCTTTGAATTGAGTTTGCATAAGCACTTTTTGAAAACGCAGTACATGTTTGATTTGATGTTCATTCGCGAAGAGAGAATTTGAACATAATATAGTCTAAACAGCTTGTTTCTTTTGGAACATATATGTATATAAGATATGTTGTCGACCCTCAAGCTCATCTAACTACTTTAAGATTTTGGAACCCAAGAAATTGCATGACTGATGATGGCAAACATGCTTTCATTTGATTTCAGTCTTGAGACTTTGCAAAATCACAGCAGATGTTGATTTTTGGCGTCTATTCAGCAGAAAACTTCATTTGACTCAAATATTCATTTGAGCTGCTAGGCTCTTAATTCTTGCCAGATCGTTTTAGAAAACTTTCTACTTCAAGAAGACTCCATAAGCAAGGTAAGTATGTGCTTTGAATTGAGTTTGTACAAGCATTTTTTGAAAAGCAGTACATGTTTGATTTGATGTTCATTCATGACGAGAGGGAATTTGAACATAATATAGTCTAAACAGCTTGTTTCTTCTGGAACATACCTATATATATATGTATATAGTAATTGTTGTCGACCCCTCAAGCTCATCTAACCACTTTAAGATTTTGGAACCCAAGAAATTGCATGACTGATGATGGCAAACATGCTGTCATTTGATTTCAGTCTTAGACGGGCCAGAATCACAGCAGATGTTGATTTTTGGCGTCTTTTCAGCGAAAACTTCATTTGACTCAAATATTCATTTGAGCTGCTAGGCTCTTAATTCTTGCCAGATCGTTTTAGAAAACTTTCTACTTAAAGAAGACTCCCAAAAGAAGGCTTAGTAGGTGCTTTGAATTGAGTTTGCATAAGCACTTTTTTGAAAACGCAGTACATGTTTGATTTGATGTTCATTCGCGAAAAGAGAAGGAATTTGAACATAATATAGTCTAAACAGCTTGTTTCTTTTGAAACATACCTGTATATATATGTATATAATATTTGTTGTCGACCCCTCAAGCTCATCTAACTACTTTAAGATTTTGGAACACAAGAAATTGCAGGACTGATGATGGCAAACTTGCTTTCATTTGATTTCAGTGCGCAGACTTTCCAAAATCACAGCAGATGTTGATTTTTGGCGTCTTTTCAGCGAGAAAACTTCATTTGACTCAAATATTCATTTGAGCTGCTAGGCTCTTAATTCTTGCCAGATCGTTTTAGAAAACGTTCTACTTCAAGAAGACTCCCAAAGAAGGCTTAGTAGGTGCTTTGAATTGAGTTTGCATAAGCACTTTTTTGAAAACGCAGTACATGTTTGATTTGATGTTCATTCGCGACGAGAGAGGTAATTTGAACATAATATAGTCTAAAAAGCTTGTTTCTTTTGGAACATATATGTTTATAAGATATGTTGTCGACCCCTCGAGCTCATCTTAACTACTTTAAGATTTTGGAACCCAAGAAATTGCATGACTGATGATGGCAAACATGCTTTCATTTGATTTCAGTGCGCAGACGGACCAGAATCACATCAGATGTGGATTTTTGGCGTCTTTTCAGCGAGAAAACTTCATTTGACTCAAATATTCATTTGAGCTGCTAGGCTCTTAATTCTTGCCAGATCGTTTTAGAAAACTTTGTACTTTAAGAAGACTCCCAAAGAAAGCTTAGTATGTGCTTTGAATTGAGTTTGCATAAGCACTTTTTTGAAAACGCAGTACATGTTTGATTTGATGTTCATTCGCGAAGAGAGAGGGAATTTGAACATAATATAGTCTAAACAGCTTGTTTCTTTTGGAAAATATATGTATATAAGATATGTTGTCGACCCCTCAAGCTCATCTAACTACTTTAAGATTTTGGAACCCAAGAAATTGCATGACTGATGATGGCAAACATGCTTTCATTTGATTTCAGTAGCAGACTTTGCAAAATCACAGCAGATGTTGATTTTTGGCGTGTATTCGCCGAGAAAACTTCATTTGACTCAAATATTCATTTGAGCTGCTAGGCTCTTAATTCTTGCCAGATCGTTTTAGAAAACTTTCTACTTTAAGAAGATTCCCAAAGCAAGGTAAGTATGTGCTTTGAATTGAGTTTGCATAAGCACATTTTTTGAAAACGCAGTACATGTTTGATTTGATGTTCATTCGCGACGAGAGAGGGAATTTGAACATAATATAGTCTAAAAAGGTTTTTTTTAGAACATACCTATATAATATATGTATATAAGATATGTTGTCGACCCCTCAAGCTCATCTAACTACTTTAAGATTTTGGAACCCAAGAAATTGCATGACTGATGATGGCAAACATGCTTTCATTTGATTTCAGTGCGCAGACTTTGCAAAATCACAGCAGATGTTGATTTTTGGGCGTATTCGCGAAAACTTCATTTGACTCAAATATTCATTTGAGCTGCTAGGCTCTTAATTCTTGCCAGATCGTTTTAGAAAACTTTCTACTTCAAGAAGACTCCATAAGCAAGGTAAGTATGTGCTTTGAATTGAGTTTGTACAAGCACTTTTTTGAAAACGCAGTACATGTTTGATTTCATGTTCATTCGCGACGAGAGAGGGAATTTGAACATAATATAGTCTAAACAGCGTGTTTCTTTTGGAACATATATGTAAATAAGATATGTTGTCGACCCCTCAAGCTCATCTAACTACTTTAAGATTTTGGAACCCAAGAAATTGCATGACTGATGATGGCAAACATGCTTTCATTTGATTTCAGTGCACAGACTTTCCAAAATCACAGCAGATGTTGATTTTTGGCGTCTTTTCAGCGAGAAAACTTCATTTGACTCAAATATTCATTTGAGCTGCTAGGCTCTTAATTCTTGCCAGATCCTTTTAGAATACTTTCTACTTCAAGAAGACTCCCAAAGAAAGCTTAGTATGTGCTTTGAATTGAGTTTGCATAAGCACTTTTTTGAAAGCATAGTACATGTTTGATTTGATGTTCATTCGCGAAAAGAGAAGGAATTTGAACATAATATAGTCTAAACAGCTTGTTTCTTTTGGAACATATATGTATATAATATTTGTTGTCGACCCCTCAAGCTCATCTAACTACTTTAAGATTTTGGAACACAAGAAATTGCAGGACTGATGATGGCAAACATGCTTTCATTTGATTTCAGTGTGCAGACGGGCCAGAATCACATCAGATGTTGATTTTTGGCGTCTTTTCAGCGAGAAAACTTCATTTGACTCAAATATTCATTTGAGCTGCTAGGCTCTTAATTCTTGCCAGATCGTTTTAGAAAACCTTCTACTTCAAGAAGACTCCCAAAGAAAGCTAAGTATGTGCTTTGAATTGAGTTTGCATAAGCACTTTTTTGAAAACGCAGTACATGTTTGATTTGATGTTCATTCGCATGACGAGAGAGAATTTGAACATAATATAGTCTAAACAGCTTGTTTCTTTTGGAAGATATGTATATAAGATATGTTGTCGACCGCTCAAGCTCATCTAACTACTTTAAGATTTTGGAACCCAAGAAATTGCATGACTGATGATGGCAAACATGCTTTCATTTGATTTCAGTCATGACGGACCAGAATCACATCAGATGTGGATTTTTGGCGTCTTTTCAGCGAGAAAACTTCATTTGACTCAAATATTCATTTGAGCTGCTAGGCTCTTAATTCTTGCCAGATCCTTTTAGAAAACTTTCTACTTTAAGAAGACTCCCAAAGAAAGCTTAGTATGTGCTTTGAATTGAGTTTACATAAGCACTTTTTTGAAAACGCAGTACATGTTTGATTTGATGTTCATTCGCGAAGAGAGAGGGAATTTGAACATAATATAGTCTAAACAGCTTGTTTCTTTTGGAAAATATATGTATATAAGATATGTTGTCGACCCCTCAAGCTCATCTAACTACTTTAAGATTTTGGAACCCAAGAAATTGCAGGACTGATGATGGCAAACATGCTTTCATTTGATTTCAGTCTTGAGCAGGCCAGAATCACAGCAGATGATGATTTTTGGCGTCTTTTCAGCGAGAAAACTTCATTTGACTCAAATATTCATTTGAGCTGCTAGGCTCTTAATTCTTGCCAGATCCTTTTAGAAAACTTTCTACTTTAAAAAGACTCCATAAGCAAGGTAAGTATGTGCTTTGAATTGAGTTTGTACAAGCATTTTTTGAAAATGCAGTACATGTTTGATTTGATGTTCATTCGCGACGAGAGAGGGAATTTGAACATAATATAGTCTAAACAGCGTGTTTCTTTTGGAACATATATGTATATAAGATATGTTGTCGACCCCTCAAGCTAATCTAACTACTTTAATATTTTGGAACCCAAGAAATTGCATGACTGATGATGGCAAACATGCTTTCATTTGATTTCAGTGCGCAGACTTTGCAAAATCACAGCAGATGTTGATTTTTGGCGTGTATTCGCCGAGAAAACTCCATTTGACTCAAATATTCATTTGAGCTGCTAGGCTCTTAATTCTTGCCAGATCGTTTTAGAAAACTTTCTACTTTAAGAAGATTCCCAAAGCAAGGTAAGTATGTGCTTTGAAATGTAGTTTGCATAAGCACATTTTTTGAAAACGCAGTACATGTTTGATTTGATGTTCATTCACGACGAGAGAGGGAATTTGAACATAATATAGTCTAAAAAGGTTTTTTTTAGAACATACCTATATAATATATGTATATAAGATATGTTGTCGACCCCTCAAGCTCATCTAACTACTTTAAGATTTTGGAACCCAAGAAATTGCATGACTGATGATGGCAAACATGCTTTCATTTGATTTCAGTCATGAACTTTGCAAAATCACAGCAGATGTTGATTTTGGCGTGTATTCGCCGAGAAAACTTCATTTGACTCAAATATTCATTTGAGCTGCTAGGCTCTTAATTCTTGCCAGATCGTTTTAGAAAACTTTCTACTTCAAGAAGACTCCATAAGCAAGGTAAGTATGTGCTTTGAATTGAGTTTGTACAAGCATTTTTTGAAAACGCAGTACATGTTTGATTTGATGTTCATTGTGACGAGAGAATTTGAACATAATATAGTCTAAACAGCTTGTTTCTTCTGGAACATACCTGTATATATATGTATATAGTATTTGTTGTCGACCCCTCAAGCTCATCTAACCACTTTAAGATTTTGGAACCCAAGAAATTGCATGACTGATGATGGCAAACATGCTTTCATTTGATTTCAGTCTTGAGCGGGCCAGAATCACAGCAGATGTTGATTTTTGGCGTCTTTTCAGCGAGAAAACTTCATTTGACTCAAATATTCATTTGAGCTGCTAGGCTCTTAATTCTTGCCAGATCGTTTTAGAAAACGTTCTACTTCAAGAAGACTCCCAAAGAAGGCTTAGTAGGTGCTTTGAATTGAGTTTGCATAAGCACTTTTGGAAAACGCAGTACATGTTTGTTTTGATGTTCATTAGCGAAAAGAGAAGGAATTTGAACATAATATAGTCTAAACAGCTTGTTTCTTTTGAAACATACCTGTATATATATGTATATAATATTTGTTGTCGACCCCTCAAGCTCATCTAACTACTTTAAGATTTTGGAACACAAGAAATTGCAGGACTGATGATGGCAAACTTGCTTTCATTTGATTTCAGTGCGCAGACTTTCCAAAATCACAGCAGATGTTGATTTTTGGAGTCTTTTCAGCGAGAAAACTTCATTTGACTCAAATATTCATTTGAGCTGCTAGGCTCTTAATTCTTGCCAGATCGTTTTAGAAAACTTTCTACTTCAAGAAGAGTCCATAAGCAAGGTAAGTAGGTGCTTTGAATTGAGTTTGCATAAGCACTTTTTTGAAAACGCAGTACATGTTTGATTTGATGTTCATTCGCGAAAAGAGAGGGAATTTGAACATAATATAGTCTAAACAGCTTGTTTCTTTTGGAACATATATGTATATAAGATATGTTGTCGACCCCTCAAGCTCATCTAACTACTTTAAGATTTTGGAACTGAAGAAATTGCATGACTGATGATGGCAAACATGCTTTCATTTGATTTCAGTCTTGAGCAGACTTTGCAAAATCACAGCAGATGTTGATTTTTGGCGTCTTTAGCGAAAAACTTCATTTGACTCAAATATTCATTTGAGCTGCTAGGCTCTTAATTCTTGCCAGATCGTTTTAGAAAACTTTCTACTTTAAGAAGACTCCCAAAGAAAGCTTAGTATGTGCTTTGAATTGAGTTTGCATAAGCATTTTTTGAAAACGCAGTACATGTTTGATTTGATGTTCATTATGAAGAGAGGAGAATTTGAACATAATATAGTCTAAACAGCTTGTTTCTTTTGGAACATATATGTATATAAGATATGTTGTCGACCCTCAAGCTCATCTAACTACTTTAAGATTTTGGAACCCAAGAAATTGCATGACTGATGATGGCAAACATGCTTTCATTTGATTTCAGTCTTGAGACTTGCCAAAATCACAGCAGATGTTGATTTTGGCGTCTTTTTCAGAAAACTTCATTTGACTCAAATATTCATTTGAGCTGCTAGGCTCTTAATTCTTGCCAGATCGTTTTAAAACTTTCTACTTCAAGAAGACTCCCAAAAGAAAGCTTAGTATGTGCTTTGAATTGAGTTTGCATAAGCATTTTTTGAAAACGCAGTACATGTTTGATTTGATATTCATTCATGACGAGGGAATTTGAAAATAATATAGTCTAAACAGCTTGTTTCTTTTGGAACATACCTATATATATATGTATATAATATTTGTTGTCGACCCCTCAAGCTCATCTAACTACTTTAAGATTTTGGAACACAAGAAATTGCATGACTGATGATGGCAAACATGCTTTCATTTGATTTCAGTCTTGAGACTTTCCAAAATCACAGCAGATGTTGATTTTGGCGTGTTTTCAGCGAAAACTTCATTTGACTCAAATATTCATTTGAGCTGCTAGGCTCTTAATTCTTGCCAGATCGTTTTAGAAAACTTTCTACTTCAAGAAGACTCCATAAGCAAGGTAAGTATGTGCTTTGAATTGAGTTTGTACAAGCATTTTTTGAAAACGCAGTACATGTTTGATTTGATGTTCATTCGCGAAGAGAGGGAATTTGAACATAATATAGTCTAAACAGCTTGTTTCTTTTGGAACATATATGTATATAAGATATGTTGTCGACCCCTCAAGCTCATCTAACTACTTTAAGATTTTGGAACCCAAGAAATTGCATGACTGATGATGGCAAACATGCTTTCATTTGATTTCAGTGCGCAGACGGGCCAGAATCACAGCAGATGTTGATTTTTGGCGTCTTTTCAGCGAGAAAACTTCATTTGACTCAAATATTCATTTGAGCTGCTAGGCTCTTAATTCTTGCCAGATCGTTTTAGAAAACTTTCTACTTCAAGAAGACTCCCAAAGAAAGCTTAGTATGTGCTTTGAATTGAGTTTGCATAAGCAATTTTGAAAACGCAGTACATGTTTGATTTGATGTTCATACATGATGAGAGAGAATTTGAACATAATATAGTCTAAACAGCTTGTTTCTTTTGGAACATACCTATATATATGTATATAAGATATGTTGTCGACCCCTCAAGCTCATCTAACTACTTTAAGATTTTGGAACCCAAGAAATTGCATGACTGATGATGGCAAACATGCTTTCATTTGATTTCAGTGCACAGACTTTCCAAAATCACAGCAGATGTTGATTTTTGGCGTCTATTCACCGAGAAAACTTCATTTGACTCAAATATTCATTTGAGCTGCTAGGCTCTTAATTCTTGCCAGATCGTTTTAGAAAACTTTCTACTTCAAGAAGACTCCCAAAGAAAGCTTAGTATGTGCTTTGAATTGAGTTTGCATAAGCATTTTTTGAAAACGCAGTACATGTTTGATTTGATGTTCATTAGCGACGAGAGAGGGAATTTGAACATAATATAGTCTAAACAGCTTGTTTCTTTTGGAACATACCTATATATATATGTATATAATATTTGTTGTCGACCCCTCAAGCTAATCTAACTACTTTAAGATTTTGGAACACAAGAAATTGCATGACTGATGATGGCAAACATGCTTTCATTTGATTTCAGTGCGCAGACTTTGCAAAATCACAGCAGATGTTGATTTTTGGCGTCTTTTCAGCGAGAAAACTTCATTTGACTCAAATATTCATTTGAGCTGCTAGGCTCTTAATTCTTGCCAGATCGTTTTAGAAAACTTTCTACTTCAAGAAGACTCCCAAAGCAAGGTAAGTATGTGCTTTGAATTGAGTTTGCATAAGCACTTTTTGAAAACGCAGTACATGTTTGATTTGATGTTCATTCATGAGAGAGAGAATTTGAACATAATATAGTCTAAACAGCTTGTTTCTTTTGGAACATATATGTATATAAGATATGTTGTCGACCCCTCAAGCTCATCTAACTACTTTAAGATTTTGGAACCCAAGAAATTGCATGACTGATGATGGCAAACATGCTTTCATTTGATTTCAGTGCGCAGACTTTCCAAAATCACAGCAGATGTTGATTTTTGGCGTCTATTCAGCGAAAACTTCATTTGACTCAAATATTCATTTGAGCTGCTAGGCTCTTAATTCTTGCCAGATCGTTTTAGAAAACTTTCTACTTCAAGAAGACTCCCAAAAGCTTAGTATGTGCTTTGAATTGAGTTTGCATAAGCACTTTTTGAAAACGCAGTACATGTTTGATTTGATGTTCATTAGCGAAGAGATAGTTAATTAGAACATAATATAGTCTAAACAGCTTGTTTCTTTTGGAACATATATGTATATAAGATATGTTGTCGACCACTCAAGCTCATCTAACTACTTTAAGATTTTGGAACACAAGAAATTGCATGACTGATGATGGCAAACATGCTTTCATTTGATTTCAGTGCACAGACTTTCCAAAATCACAGCAGATGTTGATTTTTGGCGTCTTTTCAGTGACAAAACTTCATTTGACTCAAATATTCATTTGAGCTGCTAGGCTCTTAATTCTTGCCAGATCGTTTTAGAAAACTTTCTACTTCAAGAAGACTCCCAAAGCAAGCTAAGTATGTGCTTTGAATTGAGTTTGCATAAGCACTTTTTGAAAACGCAGTACATGTTTGATTTGATGTTCATTCATGACGAGAGGGAATTTGAACATAATATAGTCTAAACAGCTTGTTTCTTTTGGAACATATATGTATATAAGATATGTTGTCGACCCCTCAAGCTCATCTAACTACTTTAAGATTTTGGAACCCAAGAAATTGCATGACTGATGATGGCAAACATGCTTTCATTTGATTTCAGTCTTGAGACTTTCCAAAATCACAGCAGATGTTGATTTTTGGCGTCTATTCAGCGAAAACTTCATTTGACTCAAATATTCATTTGAGCTGCTAGGCTCTTAATTCTTGCCAGATCGTTTTAGAAAACTTTCTACTTCAAGAAGACTCCCAAAAGCTTAGTATGTGCTTTGAATTGAGTTTGCATAAGCACTTTTTGAAAACGCAGTACATGTTTTATTTGATGTTCATTCGCGACGAGAGAGGAATTTGAACATAATATAGTCTAAACAGCTTGTTTCTTTTGGAACATATATGTATATAAGATATGTTGTCGACCCCTCAAGCTCATCTAACTACTTTAAGATTTTGGAACCCAAGAAATTGCATGACTGATGATGGCAAACATGCTTTCATTTGATTTCAGTGCGCAGACTTTGCAAAATCACAGCAGATGTTGATTTTTGGCGTCTTTTCAGCGAGAAAACTTCATTTGACTCAAATATTCATTTGAGCTGCTAGGCTCTTAATTCTTGCCAGATCGTTTTAGAAAACTTTCTACTTTAAGAAGACTCCCAAAGAAAGCTTAGTATGTGCTTTGAATTGAGTTTGCATAAGCACTTTTTGAAAACGCAGTACATGTTTGATTTGATGTTCATTCGCGAAGAGAGAGGGAATTTGAACATAATATAGTCTAAACAGCTTGTTTCTTTTGGAACATATATGTATATAAGATATGTTGTCGACCCTCAAGCTCATCTAACTACTTTAAGATTTTGGAACCCAAGAAATTGCATGACTGATGATGGCAAACATGCTTTCATTTGATTTCAGTGCAGACTTGGCCAAATCACAGCAGATGTTGATTTTTGGCGTCTTTTCAGCGAAAACTTCATTTGACTCAAATATTCATTTGAGCTGCTAGGCTCTTAATTCTTGCTAGATCCTTTTAGAAAACTTTCTACTTCAAGAAGACTCCATAAGCAAGGTAAGTATGTGCCTTGAATTGAGTTTGTATAAGCATTTTTTTGAAAACGCAGTACATGTTTGATTTGATGTTCATTACATGACGAGAGAGGGAATTTGAACATAATATAGTCTAAACAGCTTGTTTTTTTGGAACATACCTATATATATGTATATAAGATATGTTGTCGACCCTCAAGCTCATCTAACTACTTTAAGATTTTGGAACCCAAGAAATTGCATGACTGATGATGGCAAACATGCTTTCATTTGATTTCAGTCTTGAGCGGGCCAGAATCACAGCAGATGTTGATTTTTGAAGTCTATTCAGCGAGAAAACTTCATTTGACTCAAATATTCATTTGAGCTGCTAGGCTCTTAATTCTTGCCAGATCGTTTTAGAAAACTTTCTACTTCAAGAAGACTCCCAAAGAAAGCTTAGTATGTGCTTTGAATTGAGTTTGTACAAGCATTTTTTGAAAACGCAGTACATGTTTGATTTGATGTTCATTATGACGAGAGGGAATTTGAAAATAATATAGTCTAAACAGCTTGTTTCTTTTGGAACATACCTATATATATATGTATATACTATTTGTTGTCGACCCCTCAAGCTCATCTAACTACTTTAAGATTTTGGAACCCAAGAATTTGCGTGACTGATGATGGCAAACATGCTTTCATTTGATTTCAGTCTTGAGCGGGCCAGAATCACAGCAGATGTTGATTTTGGCGTCTTTTCAGCGAAAACTTCATTTGACTCAAATATTCATTTGAGCTGCTAGGCTCTTAATTCTTGCCAGATCGTTTTAGAAAACGTTCTACTTCAAGAAGACTCCCAAAGAAGGCTTAGTAGGTGCTTTGAATTGAGTTTGCATAAGCACTTTTTGAAAACGCAGTACATGTTTGATTTGATGTTCATTAGCGAGCGAGAGAATTTGAACATAATATAGTCTAAACAGCTTGTTTCTTTTTGAAACATACCTGTATATATATATATGTATATAATATTTGTTGTCGACCCCTCAAGCTCATCTAACTACTTTAAGATTTTGGAACACAAATTGCAGGACTGATGATGGCAAACATGCTTTCATTTGATTTCAGTCTTGAACTTTGCAAAATCACAGCAGATGTTGATTTTTGGCGTGTATTCGCCGAGAAAACTTCATTTGACTCAAATATTCATTTGAGCTGCTAGGCTCTTAATTCTTGCCAGATCGTTTTAGAAAACTTTCTACTTCAAGAAGACTCCATAAGCAAGGTAAGTATGTGCTTTGAATTGAGTTTGTACAAGCATTTTTTGAAAACGCAGTACATATTTGATTTGATGTTCATTCGCGACGAGAGGGAATTTGAACATAATATAGTCTAAACTGCTTGTTTCTTTTGGAACATACCTGTATATAAGATATGTTGTCGACCCCTCAAGCTCATCTAACTACTTTAAGATTTTGAAACCCAAGAAATTGCATGACTGATGATGGTAAAAATGCTTTCATTTGATTTCAGTGCGCAGACGGGCCAGAATCACAGCAGATGTTGATTTTTGAAGTCTATTCACCGAGAAAACTTCATTTGACTCAAATATTCATTTGAGCTGCTAGGCTCTTAATTCTTGCCAGATCCTTTTAGAAAACTTTCTACTTCAAGAAGACTCCCAAAGAAAGCTTAGTATGTGCTTTGAATTGAGTTTGCATAAGCATTTTTTGAAAACGCAGTACATGTTTGATTTCATGTTCATTCGCGACGAGAGAGGGAATTTGAACATAATATAGTCTAAACAGCGTGTTTCTTCTGGAACATACCTATATATATATGTATATAGTATTTGTTGTCGACCCCTCAAGCTCATCTAACCACTTTAAGATTTTGGAACCCAAGAAATTGCATGACTGATGATGGCAAAATTGCTGTCATTTGATTTCAGTGCGCAGACGGGCCAGAATCACAGCAGATGTTGATTTTTGGCGTCTTTTCAGCGAGAAAACTTCATTTGACTCAAATATTCATTTGAGCTGCTAGGCTCTTAATTCTTGCCAGATCGTTTTAGAAAACGTTCTACTTCAAGAAGACTCCCAAAGAAGGCTTAGTAGGTGCTTTGAATTGAGTTTGCATAAGCACTTTTTTGAAAACGCAGTACATGTTTGATTTGATGTTCATTCGCGAAAAGAGAGGGAATTTGAACATAATATAGTCTAAACAGCTTGTTTCTTTTGAAACATACCTGTATATATATGTATATAATATTTGTTGTCGACCCCTCAAGCTCATCTAACTACTTTAAGATTTTGGAACACAAAAAATACCAGGACTGATGATGGCAAACATGCTTTCATTTGATTTCAGTGCGCAGACTTTGCAAAATCACAGCAGATGTTGATTTTTGGCGTGTATTCGCCGAGAAAACTTCATTTGACTCAAATATTCATTTGAGCTGCTAGGCTCTTAATTCTTGCCAGATCGTTTTAGAAAACTTTCTACTTCAAGAAGACTCCATAAGCAAGGTAAGTATGTGCTTTGAATTGAGTTTGTACAAGCATTTTTTGAAAACGCAGTACATATTTGATTTGATGTTCATTCGCGACGAGAGAGGGAATTTGAACATAATATAGTCTAAACTGCTTGTTTCTTTTGGAACATACCTGTATATAAGATATGTTGTCGACCCCTCAAGCTCATCTAACTACTTTAAGATTTTGAAACCCAAGAAATTGCATGACTGATGATGGTAAAAATGCTTTCATTTGATTTCAGTCTTGAGCGGGCCAGAATCACAGCAGATGTTGATTTTGAAGTCTATTCACCGAAAACTTCATTTGACTCAAATATTCATTTGAGCTGCTAGGCTCTTAATTCTTGCCAGATCCTTTTAGAAAACTTTCTACTTCAAGAAGACTCCCAAAAGAAAGCTTAGTATGTGCTTTGAATTGAGTTTGCATAAGCATTTTTTGAAAACGCAGTACATGTTTGATTTCATGTTCATTCGCGACGAGAGAGGGAATTTGAACATAATATAGTCTAAACAGCGTGTTTCTTCTGGAACATACCTATATATATATGTATATAGTATTTGTTGTCGACCCCTCAAGCTCATCTAACCACTTTAAGATTTTGGAACCCAAGAAATTGCATGACTGATGATGGCAAAATTGCTGTCATTTGATTTCAGTCTTGAGCGGGCCAGAATCACAGCAGATGTTGATTTTTGGCGTCTTTTCAGCGAGAAAACTTCATTTGACTCAAATATTCATTTGAGCTGCTAGGCTCTTAATTCTTGCCAGATCGTTTTAGAAAACGTTCTACTTCAAGAAGACTCCCAAAGAAGGCTTAGTAGGTGCTTTGAATTGAGTTTGCATAAGCACTTTTTGAAAGCAGTACATGTTTGATTTGATGTTCATTCGCGAAAAGAGAATGGGGAATTTGAACATAATATAGTCTAAACAGCTTGTTTCTTTTGAAACATACCTGTATATATATGTATATAATATTTGTTGTCGACCCCTCAAGCTCATCTAACTACTTTAAGATTTTGGAACACAAAAAATACCAGGACTGATGATGGCAAACATGCTTTCATTTGATTTCAGTGCGCAGACTTTGCAAAATCACAGCAGATGTTGATTTTTGGCGTGTATTCGCCGAGAAAACTTCATTTGACTCAAATATTCATTTGAGCTGCTAGGCTCTTAATTCTTGCCAGATCGTTTTAGAAAACTTTCTACTTCAAGAAGACTCCATAAGCAAGGTAAGTATGTGCTTTGAATTGAGTTTGTACAAGCATTTTTTGAAAACGCAGTACATATTTGATTTGATGTTCATTCGCGACGAGAGAGGGAATTTGAACATAATATAGTCTAAACTGCTTGTTTCTTTTGGAACATACCTGTATATAAGATATGTTGTCGACCCCTCAAGCTCATCTAACTACTTTAAGATTTTGAAACCCAAGAAATTGCATGACTGATGATGGCAAACATGCTTTCATTTGATTTCAGTGCGCAGACGGGCCAGAATCACAGCAGATGTTGATTTTTGAAGTCTATTCACCGAGAAAACTTCATTTGACTCAAATATTCATTTGAGCTGCTAGGCTCTTAATTCTTGCCAGATCCTTTTAGAAAACTTTCTACTTCAAGAAGACTCCCAAAGAAAGCTTAGTATGTGCTTTGAATTGAGTTTGCATAAGCATTTTTGAACGCAGTACATGTTTGATTTCATGTTCATTCGCGACGAGAGAGGGAATTTGAACATAATATAGTCTAAACAGCGTGTTTCTTCTGGAACATACCTATATATATATGTATATAGTATTTGTTGTCGACCCCTCAAGCTCATCTAACCACTTTAAGATTTTGGAACCCAAGAAATTGCATGACTGATGATGGCAAAATTGCTGTCATTTGATTTCAGTCTTGCAGCAGACCAGAAATCACAGCAGATGTTGATTTTTGGCGTCTTTTCAGCGAGAAAACTTCATTTGACTCAAATATTCATTTGAGCTGCTAGGCTCTTAATTCTTGCCAGATCGTTTTAGAAAACGTTCTACTTCAAGAAGACTCCCAAAGAAGGCTTAGTAGGTGCTTTGAATTGAGTTTGCATAAGCACTTTTTTGAAAACGCAGTACATGTTTGATTTGATGTTCATTCGCGAAAAGAGAAGGAATTTGAACATAATATAGTCTAAACAGCTTGTTTCTTTTGAAACATACCTGTATATATATGTATATAATATTTGTTGTCGACCCCTCAAGCTCATCTAACTACTTTAAGATTTTGGAACACAAGAAATTGCAGGACTGATGATGGCAAACTTGCTTTCATTTGATTTCAGTGCGCAGACTTTCCAAAATCACAGCAGATGTTGATTTTTGGAGTCTTTTCAGCGAGAAAACTTCATTTGACTCAAATATTCATTTGAGCTGCTAGGCTCTTAATTCTTGCCAGATCGTTTTAGAAAACTTTCTACTTCAAGAAGAGTCCATAAGCAAGGTAAGTATGTGCTTTGAATTGAGTTTGTACAAGCATTTTTTGAAAACGCAGTACATGTTTGATTTGATGTTCATTCGCAACGAGAGAGGGAATTTGAACATAATATAGTCTAAAAAGCTTGTTTCTTTTGGAAGATATATGTTTATAAGATATGTTGTCGACCCCTCGAGCTCATCTTAACTACTTTAAGATTTTGGAACCCAAGAAATTGCATGACTGATGATGGCAAAATTGCATTCATTTGATTTCAGTCTGAGCGGACCAGAATCACAGCAGATGTTGATTTTTGGCGTCTTTTCAGCGAGAAAACTTCATTTGACTCAAATATTCATTTGAGCTGCTAGGCTCTTAATTCTTGCCAGATCGTTTTGGAAAAATTTCTACTTCAAGAAGACTCCCAAAGAAAGCTTAGTATGTGCTTTGAATTGAGTTTGCATAAGCACTTTTTTGAAAACGCAGTACATGTTTGATTTGATGTTCATTTGCGACGAGAGAGGGAATTTGAACATAATATAGTCTAAACAGCTTGTTTCTTTTGGAACATATATGTATATAAGATATATTGTCAACCCCTCAAGCTCATCTAACTACTTTAAGATTTTGGAACCCAAGAAATTGCATGACTGATGATGGCAAACATGCTTTCATTTGATTTCAGTGCGCATACTTTCCAAAATCACAGCAGATGTTGATTTTTGGCGTGTATTCGCCGAGAAAACTTCATTTGACTCAAATATTCATTTGAGCTGCTAGGCTCTTAATTCTTGCCAGATCGTTTTAGAAAACTTTCTACTTCAAGAAGACTCCATAAGCAAGGTAAGTATGTGCTTTGAATTGAGTTTGTACAAGCATTTTTTGAAAACGCAGTACATGTTTGATTTGATGTTCATTCGCAACGAGAGAGGGAATTTGAACATAATATAGTCTAAACAGCTTGTTTCTTTTGGAACATACCTGTATATAAGATATGTTGTCAACCCCTCAAGCTCATCTAACTACTTTAAGATTTTGAAACCCAAGAAATTGCATGACTGATGATGGCAAACATGCTTTCATTTGATTTCAGTGCGCAGACGGGCCAGAATCACAGCAGATGTTGATTTTTGAAGTCTATTCACCGAGAAAACTTCATTTGACTCAAATATTCATTTGAGCTGCTAGGCTCTTAATTCTTGCCAGATCCTTTTAGAAAACTTTCTACTTCAAGAAGAGTCCATAAGCAAGGTAAGTATGTGCTTTGAATTGAGTTTGTACAAGCATTTTTTGAAAACGCAGTACATGTTTGATTTGATGTTCATTCGCGACGAGAGAGGGAATTTGAACATAATATAGTCTAAACAGCGTGTTTCTTTTGGAACATATATGTATATAAGATATGTTGTTGACCCCTCAAGCTCATCTAACTACTTTAAGATTTTGGAACCCAAGAAATTGCATGACTGATGATGGCAAACATGCATTCATTTGATTTCAGTCTTGACAGGCCAGAATCACAGCAGATGTTGATTTTGGCCTCTTTTCAGCGAGAAAAACTTCATTTGACTCAAATATTCATTTGAGCTGCTAGGCTCTTAATTCTTGCCAGATCGTTTTAGAAAACTTTCTACTTCAAGAAGACTCCCAAAGAAAGCTTAGTATTTGCTTTGAATTGAGTTTGCATAAGCACTTTTTTGAAAACGCAGTACATGTTTGATTTGATGTTCATTCGCGACGAGAGAGGGAATTTGAACATAATATATTCTAAACAGCGTGTTTCTTTTGGAAAATATATGTATATAAGATATGTTGTCGACCCCTCAAGCTCATCTAACTACTTTAAGATTTTGGAACCCAAGAAATTGCATGACTGATGATGGCAAACATGCTTTCATTTGATTTCAGTCTTAGACGGGCCAGAATCACAGCAGATGTTGATTTTTGGCGTCTTTTCAGCGAGAAAACTTCATTTGACTCAAATATTCATTATAGCTGCTAGGCTCTTAATTCTTGCCAGATCGTTTTAGAAAACCTTCTACTTCAAGAAGACTCCCAAAGAAAGCTTAGTATGTGCTTTGAATTGAGTTTGCATAAGCACTTTTTTGAAAACGCAGTACATGTTTGATTTGATGTTCATTAGCAGAGAGAGAATTTGAACATAATATAGTCTAAACAGCTTGTTTCTTTTGGAACATATATGTATATAAGATATGTTGTCGACCCTCAAGCTCATCTAACTACTTTAAGATTTTGGAACCCAAGAAATTGCATGACTGATGATGGCAAACATGCTTTCATTTGATTTCAGTCTTGAGCGGACAAGAATCACATCAGATGTGGATTTTTGGCGTCTTTTCAGCGAGAAAACTTCATTTGACTCAAATATTCATTTGAGCTGCTAGGCTCTTAATTCTTGCCAGATCCTTTTAGAAAACTTTCTACTTTAAAAAGACTCCATAAGCAAGGTAAGTATGTGCTTTGAATTGAGTTTGTACAAGCATTTTTGAAAGCAGTACATGTTTGATTTGATGTTCATTACATGACGAGAGAGGGAATTTGAACATAATATAGTCTAAACAGCTTGTTTCTTTTGGAACATATATGTATATAAGATATGTTGTCGACCCCTCAAGCTCATCTAACTACTTTAAGATTTTGCAACACAAGAAATTGCATGACTGATGATGGCAAACATGCTTTCATTTGATTTCAGTCTTGAGGCAGACCCAGAATCACAGCAGATGTTGATTTTTGGCGTCTTTTCAGCGAGAAAACTTCATTTGACTCAAATATTCATTTGAGCTGCTAGGCTCTTAATTCTTGCCAGATCGTTTTAGAAAACTTTCTACTTCAAGAAGACTCCCAAAAGCTTAGTATGTGCTTTGAATTGAGTTTGCATAAGCACTTTTTGAAAGCGCAGTACATGCTTGATTTGATGTTCATTCGCGACGAGAGAGGGAATTTGAACATAATATAGTCTAAACAGCGTGTTTCTTTTGGAACATATATGTATATAAGATATGTTGTCGACCCCTCAAGCTCATCTAGCTACTTTAAGATTTTGGAACCCAAGAAATTGCATGACTGATGATGGCAAACATGCTTTCATTTGATTTCAGTGCGCAGACGGGCCAGAATCACAGCAGACTTTGATTTTTGGCGTCTTTTCAGCGAGAAAACTTCATTTGACTCAAATATTCATTTGAGCTGCTAGGCTCTTAATTCTTGCCAGATCCTTTTAGAAAACTTTCTACTTTAAAAAGACTCCATAAGCAAGGTAAGTATGTGCTTTGAATTGAGTTTGTACAAGCATTTTTTGAAAACGCAGTACATGTTTGATTTGATGTTCATTCGCGACGAGAGAGGGAATTTGAACATAATATAGTCTAAAAAGCTTGTTTCTTTTGGAACATACCTGTATATATATGTATATAGTATTTGTTGTAAGGGAATTTGAACATAATATAGTCTAAACAGCTTGTTTCTTTTGGAACATATATGTATATAAGATATGTTGTCGACCCCTCAAGCTCATCTAACTACTTTAAGATTTTGGAACCGAAGAAATTGCATGACTGATGATGGCAAACATGCTTTCATTTGATTTCAGTGCGCAGACGGGCCAGAATCACAGCAGATGTTGATTTTTGGCGTCTTTTCAGCCAGAAAACTTCATTTAACTCAAATATTCCTTTGAGCTGCTAGGCTCTTAATTCTTGCCAGATCGTTTTAGAAAACTTTCTACTTCAAGAAGACTCCATAAGCAAGGTAAGTATGTGCTTTGAATTGAGTTTGTACAAGCATTTTTTGAAAACGCAGTACATGTTTGATTTGATGTTCATTCGCGACGAGAGAGGGAATTTGAACATAATATAGTCTAAACAGCTTGTTTCTTTTGGAACATACCTGTATATATATGTATATAAGATATGTTGTCGACCCCTCAAGCTCATCTAACTACTTTAAGATTTTGGAACGCAAGAAATTGCATGACTGATGATGGCAAACATGCTTTCATTTGATTTCAGTGCGCAGACTTTGCAAAATCACAGCAGATGTTGATTTTTGGCGTGTATTCGCCGAGAAAACTTCATTTGACTCAAATATTCATTTGAGCTGCTAGGCTCTTAATTCTTGCCAGATCGTTTTAGAAAACTTTCTACTTTAAGAAGACTCCCAAAGAAAGCTTAGTATGTGCTTTGAATTGAGTTTGCATAAGCACTTTTTTGAAAACGCAGTACATGTTTGATATGATGTTCATTCGCGAAGAGAGAGGGAATTTGAACATAATATAGTCTAAACAGCTTGTTTCTTTTGGAACATATATGTATATAAGATATGTTGTCGACCCCTCAAGCTCATCTAACTACTTTAAGATTTTGGAACCCAAGAAATTGCATGACTGATGATGGCAAACATGCTTTCATTTGATTTCAGTGCGCAGACTTTGCAAAATCACAGCAGATGTTGATTTTTGGCGTGTATTCGCCGAGAAAACTTCATTTGACTCAAATATTCATTTGAGCTGCTAGGCTCTTAATTCTTGCCAGATCGTTTTAGAAAACCTTCTACTTCAAGAAGACTCCCAAAGAAGGCTTAGTAGGTGCTTTGAATTGAGTTTGCATAAGCACTTTTTTGAAAACGCAGTACATGTTTGATTTGATGTTCATTCGCGAAAAGAGAGGGAATTTGAACATAATATAGTCTAAACAGCTTGTTTCTTTTGGAACATATATGTATATAAGATATGTTGTCGACCCCTCAAGCTCATCTAACTACTTTAAGATTTTGGAACCCAAGAAATTGCATGACTGATGATGGCAAACATGCTTTCATTTGATTTCAGTCTTGAAGACTTTGCAAAATCACAGCAGATGTTGATTTTTGGCGGTATTACGAGAAAACTTCATTTGACTCAAATATTCATTTGAGCTGCTAGGCTCTTAATTCTTGCCAGATCGTTTTAGAAAACCTTCTACTTTAAGAAGACTCCCAAAGAAAGCTTAGTATGTGCTTTGAATTGAGTTTGCATAAGCACTTTTTTGAAAACGCAGTACATGTTTGATTTGATGTTCATTCGCGAAGAGATAGGGAATTTGAACATAATATAGTCTAAACAGCTTGTTTCTTTTGGAAAATATATGTATATAAGATATGTTGTCGACCCCTCAAGCTCATCTAACTACTTTAAGATTTTGGAACCCAAGATATTGCAGGACTGATGATGGCAAACATGCTTTCATTTGATTTCAGTCTTGAGCGGGCCAGAATCACAGCAGATGATGATTTTTGGCGTCTTTTCAGCGAGAAAACTTCATTTGACTCAAATATTCATTTGAGCTGCTAGGCTCTTAATTCTTGCCAGATCGTTTTAGAAAACCTTCTACTTCAAGAAGACTCCCAAAGAAAGCTTAGTATGTGCTTAGAATTGAGTTTGCATAAGCACTTTTTTGAAAACGCAGTACATGTTTGATTTGATGTTCATTCGCGACGAGAGAGGGAATTTGAACATAATATAGTCTAAACAGCGTGTTTCTTTTGGAACATATATGTATATAAGATATGTTGTCGACCCCTCAAGCTAATCTAACTACTTTAAGATTTTGGAACCCAAGAAATTGCATGACTGATGATGGCAAACATGCTTTCATTTTATTTCAGTGCGCAGACTTTGCAAAATCACAGCAGATGTTGATTTTTGGCGTGTATTCGCCGAGAAAACTTCATTTGACTCAAATATTCATTTGAGCTGCTAGGCTCTTAATTCTTGCCAGATCCTTTTAGAAAACTTTCTACTTCAAGAAGACTCCCAAAGAAAGCTTAGTATGTGCTTTGAATTGAGTTTGCATAAGCATTTTTTGAAAACGTAGTACATGTTTGATTTGATGTTCATTCGCGACGAGAGAGGGAATTTGAACATAATATAGTCTAAACAGCGTGTTTCTTTTGGAACATATATGTATATAAGATATGTTGTTGACCCCTCAAGCTCATCTAACTACTTTAAGATTTTGGAACCGAAGAAATTGCATGACTGATGATGGCAAACATGCATTCATTTGATTTCAGTGCGCAGACGGGCCAGAATCACAGCAGATGTTGATTTTTGGCCTCTTTTCAGCGAGAAAACTTCATTTGACTCAAATATTCATTTGAGCTGCTAGGCTCTTAATTCTTGCCAGATCGTTTTAGAAAACTTTCTACTTCAAGAAGACTCCCAAAGAAAGCTTAGTATTTGCTTTGAATTGAGTTTGCATAAGCACTTTTTGAAAACGCAGTACATGTTTGATTTGATGTTCATTCGCGACGAGAGAGGGAATTTGAACATAATATAGTCTAAACAGCGTGTTTCTTTTGGAAAATATATGTATATAAGATATGTTGTCGACCCCTCAAGCTCATCTAACTACTTTAAGATTTTGGAACCCAAGAAATTGCATGACTGATGATGGCAAACATGCTTTCATTTGATTTCAGTGCGCAGACTTTGCAAAATCACAGCAGATGTTGATTTTTGGCGTGTATTCGCCGAGAAAACTTCATTTGACTCAAATATTCATTTGAGCTGCTAGGCTCTTAATTCTTGCCAGATCGTTTTAGAAAACTTTCTACTTCAAGAAGAGTCCATAAGCAAGGTAAGTATGTGCTTTGAATTGAGTTTGTACAAGCATTTTTTGAAAACGCAGTACATGTTTGATTTGATGTTCATTCGCGACGAGAGAGGGAATTTGAACATAATATAGTCTAAACAGCGTGTTTCTTTTGGAACATATATGTATATAAGATATGTTGTTGACCCCTCAAGCTCATCTAACTACTTTAAGATTTTGGAACCCAAGAAATTGCATGACTGATGATGGCAAAATTGCTGTCATTTGATTTCAGTGCGCAGACGGACCAGAATCACAGCAGATGTTGATTTTTGGCGTCTTTTCAGCGAGAAAACTTCATTTGACTCAAATATTCATTTAAGCTGCTAGGCTCTTAATTCTTGCCAGATCGTTTTAGAAAAATTTCTACTTCAAGAAGACTCCCAAAGAAAGCTTAGTATGTGCTTTGAATTGAGTTTGCATAAGCACTTTTTTGAAAACGCAGTACATGTTTGATTTGATGTTCATTACATGACGAGAGAGAATTTGAACATAATATAGTCTAAACAGCTTGTTTCTTTTGGAAAATATATGTATATAAGATATGTTGTCGACCCCTCAAGCTCATCTAACTACTTTAAGATTTTGGAACCCAAGAAATTGCATGACTGATGATGGCAAACATGCTTTAATTTGATTTCAGTCTGAGCGGGCCAGAATCACAGCAGATGTTGATTTTTGGCGTCTTTTCAGCGAGAAAACTTCATTTGACTCAAATATTCATTATAGCTGCTAGGCTCTTAATTCTTGCCAGATCGTTTTAGAAAACCTTCTACTTCAAGAAGACTCCCAAAGAAAGCTTAGTATGTGCTTTGAATTGAGTTTGCATAAGCACTTTTTTGAAAACGCAGTACGTTTGATTTGATGTTCATTCGCGACGAGAGAGGGAATTTGAACATAATATAGTCTAAACAGCTTGTTTCTTTTGGAACATACCTGTATATATATGTATATAATATTTGTTGTCGACCCCTCAAGCTCATCTAACTACTTTAAGATTTTGGAACACAAGAAATTGCATGACTGATGATGGCAAACATACTTTAATTTGATTTCAGTGCGCAGACGGGCCAGAATCACAGCAGATGTTGATTTTTGGCCTCTTTTCAGCGAGAAAACTTCATTTGACTCAAATATTCATTTGAGCTGCTAGGCTCTTAATTCTTGCCAGATCCTTTTAGAAAACTTTCTACTTTAAAAAGACTCCATAAGCAAGGTAAGTATGTGCTTTGAATTGAGTTTGTACAAGCATTTTTTGAAAACGCAGTACATGTTTGATTTGATGTTCATTATGACGAGAGGAATTTGAACATAATATAGTCTAAAAAGCTTGTTTCTTTTGGAACATACCTGTATATATATGTATATAGTATTTGTTGTAAGGGAATTTGAACATAATATAGTCTAAACAGCTTGTTTCTTTTGGAACATATATGTATATAAGATCGTTGTCGACCCTCAAGCTCATCTAACTACTTTAAGATTTTGGAACCCAAGAAATTGCATGACTGATGATGGCAAACATGCTTTCATTTGATTTCAGTCTTGAGACTTTGCAAAATCACAGCAGATGTTGATTTTTGGCGTGTATTAGCAGAAAACTTCATTTGACTCAAATATTCATTTGAGCTGCTAGGCTCTTAATTCTTGCCAGATCGTTTTAGAAAACTTTCTACTTTAAGAAGACTCCCAAAAGCTTAGTATGTGCTTTGAATTGAGTTTGCATAAGCACTTTTTGAAAACGCAGTACATGTTTGATATGATGTTTATTCGCGACGAGAGAATTTGAACATAATATAGTCTAAACAGCTTGTTTCTTTTGGAACATATATGTATATAAGATATGTTGTCGACCCCTCAAGCTCATCTAACTACTTTAAGATTTTGGAACCCAAGAAATTGCATGACTGATGATGGCAAACATGCTTTCATTTGATTTCAGTGCTGAACTTTGCAAAATCACAGCAGATGTTGATTACATTTGACTCAAATATTCATTTGAGCTGCTAGGCTCTTAATTAATTTGAACATAATATAGTGGAACATATATATAAGATATGTTGTCGACCCTCAAGCTCATCTAACTACTTTAAGATTTTGGAACCCAAGAAATTGCATGACTGATGATGGCAAACATGCTTTCATTTGATTTCAGTCGCAGACTTTGCAAAATCACAGCAGATGTTGATTTTGGCGTGTATTCGCGAAAACTTCATTTGACTCAAATATTCATTTGAGCTGCTAGGCTCTTAATTCTTGCCAGATCGTTTTAGAAAACTTTCTACTTTAAGAAGACTCCCAAAAGCTTAGTATGTGCTTTGAATTGAGTTTGCATAAGCACTTTTTGAAAACGCAGTACATGTTTGATTTGATGTTCATTCGCGAAGAGAGGAATTTGAACATAATATAGTCTAAACAGCTTGTTTCTTTTGGAACATATATGTATATAAGATATGTTGTCGACCCCTCAAGCTCATCTAACTACTTTAGATTTTGGAACCCAAGAAATTGCATGACTGATGATGGCAAACATGCTTTCATTTGATTTCAGTCTTGAACTTTGCAAAATCACAGCAGATGTTGATTTTTGGCGTCTATTCAGCGAAAACTTCATTTGACTCAAATATTCATTTGAGCTGCTAGGCTCTTAATTCTTGCCAGATCGTTTTAGAAAACTTTCTACTTCAAAGACTCCAAGAAGGCTTAGTATGTGCTTTGAATTGAGTTTGCATAAGCACTTTTTGAAAACGCAGTACATGTTTGATTTGATGTTCATTCATGAAAGGGAATTTGAACATAATATAGTCTAAACAGCTTGTTTCTTTTGGAACATATATGTATATAAGATATGTTGTCGACCCCTCAAGCTCATCTAACTACTTTAAGATTTTGGAACCCAAGAAATTGCATGACTGATGATGGCAAACATGCTTTCATTTGATTTCAGTGCGAAGACTTTGCAAAATCACAGCAGATGTTGATTTTTGGCGTGTATTCGCCGAGAAAACTTCATTTGACTCAAATATTCATTTGAGCTGCTAGGCTCTTAATTCTTGCCAGATCGTTTTAGAAAACTTTCTACTTTAAGAAGACTCCCAAAGAAAGCTTAGTATGTGCTTTGAATTGAGTTTGCATAAGCACTTTTTTGAAAACGCAGTACATGTTTGATTTGATGTTCATTCGCGAAGAGAGAGGGAATTTGAACATAATATAGTCTAAACAGCTTGTTTCTTTTGGAAAATATATGTATATAAGATATGTTGTCGACCCCTCAAGCTCATCTAACTACTTTAAGATTTTGGAACCCAAGAAATTGCAGGACTGATGATGGCAAACATGCTTTCATTTGATTTCAGTGCGCAGACGGGCCAGAATCACAGCAGATCATGATTTTTGGCGTCTTTTCAGCGAGAAAACTTCATTTGACTCAAATATTCATTTGAGCTGCTAGGCTCTTAATTCTTGCCAGATCGTTTTAGAAAACTTTGTACTTTAAGAAGACCCCATAAGCAAGATAAGTATGTGCTTTGAATTGAGTTTGCATAAGCACTTTTTTGAAAACGCAGTACATGTTTGATTTGATGTTCATTCGCGACGAGAGAGGGAATTTGAACATAATATAGTCTAAAAAGCTTCTTTCTTTTGGAACATACCTGTATATATATGTATATAGTATTTGTTGTAAGGGAATTTGAACATAATATAGTCTAAACAGCTTGTTTCTTTTGGAACATATATGTATATAAGATACGTTGTCGACCCCTCAAGCTCATCTAACTACTTTAAGATTTTGGAACCCAAGAAATTGCATGACTGATGATGGCAAACATGCTTTCATTTGATTTCAGTGCGCAGACTTTGCAAAATCACAGCAGATGTTGATTTTTGGCGTGTATTCGCCGAGAAAACTTCATTTGACTCAAATATTCATTTGAGCTGCTAGGCTCTTAATTCTTGCCAGATCGTTTTAGAAAACTTTCTACTTTAAGAAGACTCCCAAAAGCTTAGTATGTGCTTTGAATTGAGTTTGCATAAGCACTTTTTGAAAAGCAGTACATGTTTGATATGATGTTCATTCGCGAAGAGAGAGAATTTGAACATAATATAGTCTAAACAGCTTGTTTCTTTTGGAACATATATGTATATAAGATATGTTGTCGACCCCTCAAGCTCATCTAACTACTTTAAGATTTTGGAACCCAAGAAATTGCATGACTGATGATGGCAAACATGCTTTCATTTGATTTCAGTGCGCAGACTTTGCAAAATCACAGCAGATGTTGATTTTTGGCGTTTATTCGCCGAGAAAACTTCATTTGACTCAAATATTCATTTGAGCTGCTAGGCTCTTAATTCTTGCCAGATCGTTTTAGAAAACCTTCTACTTCAAGAAGACTCCCAAAGAAGGCTTAGTAGGTGCTTTGAATTGAGTTTGCATAAGCACTTTTTGAAAACGCAGTACATGTTTGATTTGATGTTCATTCAGCGAGAGAGGGAATTTGAACATAATATAGTCTAAACAGCTTGTTTCTTTTGGAACATATATGTATATAAGATATGTTGTCGACCCCTCAAGCTCATCTAACTACTTTAAGATTTTGGAACCCAAGAAATTGCAGGACTGATGATGGCAAACATGCTTTCATTTGATTTCAGTGCGAAGACTTTGCAAAATCACAGCAGATGTTGATTTTTGGCGTGTATTCGCCGAGAAAACTTCATTTGACTCAAATATTCATTTGAGCTGCTAGGCTCTTAATTCTTGCCAGATCGTTTTAGAAAACTTTCTACTTTAAGAAGACTCCCAAAGAAAGCTTAGTATGTGCTTTGAATTGAGTTTGCATAAGCATTTTTTGAAAACGCAGTACATGTTTGATTTGATGTTCATTCGCGAAGAGAGAGGGAATTTGAACATAATATAGTCTAAACAGCTTGTTTCTTTTGGAAAATATATGTATATAAGATATGTTGTCGACCCCTCAAGCTCATCTAACTACTTTAAGATTTTGGAACCCAAGAAATTGCAGGACTGATGATGGCAAACATGCTTTCATTTGATTTCAGTGCGCAGACGGGCCAGAATCACAGCAGATGATGATTTTTGGCGTCTTTTCAGCGAGAAAACTTCATTTGACTCAAATATTCATTTGAGCTGCTAGGCTCTTAATTCTTGCCAGATCGTTTTAGAAAACCTTCTACTTCAAGAAGACTCCCAAAGAAAGCTTAGTATGTGCTTTGAATTGAGTTTGCATAAGCACTTTTTTGAAAACGCAGTACATGTTTGATTTGATGTTCATTCGCGACGAGAGAGGGAATTTGAACATAATATAGTCTAAACAGCGTGTTTCTTTTGGAACATATATGTATATAAGATATGTTGTCGACCCCTCAAGCTCATCTAACTACTTTAAGATTTTGGAACCCAAGAAATTGCATGACTGATGATGGCAAACATGCTTTCATTTGATTTCAGTGCGCAGACTTTGCAAAATCACAGCAGATGTTGATTTTTGGCGTGTATTCGCCGAGAAAACTTCATTTGACTCAAATATTCATTTGAGCTGCTAGGCTCTTAATTCTTGCCAGATCGTTTTAGAAAACTTTCTACTTCAAGAAGACTCCATAAGCAAGGTAAGTATGTGCTTTGAATTGAGTTTGTACAAGCATTTTTTTAAAACGCAGTACATGTTTGATTTGATGTTCATTCGCGACGAGAGAGGGAATTTGAACATAATATAGTCTAAACAGCTTGTTTCTTTTGGAACATACCTGTATATAAGATATGTTGTCAACCCCTCAAGCACATCTAACTACTTTAAGATTTTGGAACCCAAGAAATTGCATGACTGATGATGGCAAACATGCTTTCATTTGATTTCAGTGCGCAGACGGGCCAGAATCACAGCAGATGTTGATTTTTGGCGTCTTTTCAGCGAGAAAACTTCATTTGACTCAAATATTCATTATAGCTGCTAGGCTCTTAATTCTTGCCAGATCGTTTTAGAAAACCTTCTACTTCAAGAAGACTCCCAAAGAAAGCTTAGTATGTGCTTTGAATTGAGTTTGCATAAGCACTTTTTTGAAAACGCAGTACATGTTTGATTTGATGTTCATTCGCGACGAGAGAGGGAATTTGAACA
>NW_024401717.1:2500-5000 GCF_016859285.1 Xiphias gladius | reverse complement strand
ATCACTCCCCCTACAGCACATTCAATAGTCAGCTTTGCAGGTGTCAATGGGTGTTTTTTTTCAATTTTTGAACGTTGGACAGAGCCAGCCTAGCTCTATCCCTATGCTTTCAGTCTCTATGCTAAGCTAGGCTAACTACATCCTTACTCCAGCTCTGATCTTAATGCACATTATGCTGATAACATTCCTCTGATCTCACTCTCAAAAAGAAAGCCAATAATGTTGTCTCTATTAAACTTACCCTTTAACTGACTGAAAAGGAATCCTGGAGTGCATATTTATTTCATGAAGACTGTAAAAAAAAATTCTGGGCTTGAATTTTTGGGTTTTTTGTATTTTAAAACAAGTTTTTTTACCTTGAGCAAAGACAGCATAAGCAACAGCAAATCTACAGATGCCTCATTACAATCTGCGACAGCGTGGCTGGTATTGTTTTTACCTTGTAATTTTGTTTGTGTGTGTGCGTGTGTCATGGAAAATGTGGTCCTGCAGACACCTACTGTAGCAGGAACTACCACAGAGATGGTTTTATTGGTACTATAAATTGTGAAACAAGTTTCTTTCTAACATTATATTTAAAACAAAGTCTGGAACATTAGAGTGTGTCTGTCTGTCTGTGGTCGGATTTTGTCACCACGACAGCATCACAATCGTGCAAGATACAGTCACAAAACTTTACAGGTGTGTAGTTGAGCTCGAGATGAAGGCCAAGTCCGAAGATGGGTGTGGTCCAAGGATGGGAGCTGAAAGTAGGGAAGGGGCCTTTGGCCCCCCACTTTAAGCGCCTGGTTCACATTAATTTTAAGTCGGAGATCACTGCCTCCACTCTGAGAAATAAGGTAGAACTACAGAGCATCTTACAATGGGATCACACCAGCTGCAAAGCCTGTCCATAATGTAGTAATGACTACTGAGTATTCATGGGTCGGAACTTCAACATGTTGATGGGCGTCGCAACTGCAGTGATCCCATTTCAAGATGGTCTCTAATTTTTTTTTTTTTTTTTGAAGTCTCATTTAATTTCGCTGTCAGTAATGGTTTGAGAACTGTACTACTGTACAGTTGGGGATATGATGACATCCAGTCAATCAGGACTTTTAAATACATTAAGTCTATTCCAGTGGACCACCTAAAATATATCTTTATCTTTTAATATTAATATCGTATTTTCCTTAAAAAATCCAGTGAGCCTTAGCTGAGTGTGACATTTTCATAGTTGGAAAAAAAACACAAGCACCAAAATTAGCCCAACCCTTTCAGAACTGAATACTGAGAAGCAGTGTGTTGATAAGTTATAATGTCACAAACTGTGTATCGCAAGGGCCTACCTCAGTAAGAGGTTTTGGCAGGCGCTCCAGCACAAACTGATGGTGGCAGAGTTCACAGTGGCTGCTGTTGGAGATGGTGAGCCAGTGCTCCAGGCAGGCCCGGTGCACCATGGCCAGGCTACCAGAGCACTCACAGGGGGACAGCAGCTCCCCTGAGTCCCTGTCTTCATGGCAGATCCTACAGAACGGCTCCTCAGTGCACAGGCTGGCACACAAGAGACAATAGTCATCTCAGAGGATAGCAAACTATATTTGTATGTGACTTTGTGAGGATGTCTTCTGTGAACATTGACCTAACTAGTGTTGTTGATAGTAGTTCTACAGTATGAGGAAAGCTTTGCAGACACTCATCATTGACCAGAAACAATGACCACTGAAGAACACTTTAAAGGTCTCATATTGCAGACCACTCGGTTTAAAGACTTTTACCTACTCTCAATTAAATTCTAATTGATTTTAAAAAAAATTAAGTCTCTTAAGAAAACTGGGTGGAACCTACACTCTGCTTTTAGAGCCAGTGTTCTTTCTCATTATTTCTTTATTCCATTGAGTGAAGTCAACACAATCAGATGTTACATCCATGGCAGAAACAATTTATAGATGTGGAAATACTGCACAACTTTCTGTTAAAAACAAAATCACAATACTAATAAGTAAGAATCTGATGTACAGTAAATCCATCAGGCTAGTATAGATGTACTTTCTTCCTCCCACAACCACTTCTATACACTGGCTATTTTAAAATTCTACTCCATTCTATATTCTGTTTGAATTTGTTGAAATGACTTTAAACTACAATTACAGAAAAATTAAAAAAAATATTACATATACAGGCTCTGATCCAGTCTGAAAATCCCTTATCTGTAATTGATCGATAAAAGTGAGGATTGTTTTCCAGAAACCATAAAAAACTGAATAAACATTATCCATTTTCACCCCACCTTGGAATGTGGGAAAAGTGTTCCTGTTTTGCCTTTAGACATGGTACATCAACAGGTCAAATGACCTATTTCAAGCGTACTGAACCATTAAGACAGAATACTTTCCCAAAGGTATTTTGTATAGAGATGCAGTAAATCTTACCATCAAACAGCTCTACAGAAATGATAGATGACGTTTGCGTTACCTGTCAATGACTGCTGGACATTCCTCAGAGGGCATGTCTTTGTGAT
>NW_024401716.1:1140139-1160519 GCF_016859285.1 Xiphias gladius | reverse complement strand
CTCTCATCGCGAATGAACATCAAATCAAACATGTACTGCGTTTTCAAAAAAGTGCTTATGCAAACTCAATTCAAAGCACATACTTACCTTGCTTCGGGAGTCTTCTTAAAGTAGAAAGTTTTCTAAAACGATCTGGCAAGAATTAAGAGCCTAGCAGCTCAAATGAATATTTGAGTCAAATGAAGTTTTCTCGGCGAACAGACGCCAAAAATCAACATCTGCTGTGATTTTGGCCCGTCTGCGCACTGAAATCAAATGAAAGCATGTTTGCCATCATCAGTCATGCAATTTCTTAGGTTCCAAAATCTTAAAGTAGTTAGATGAGCTTGAGGGTCGACAACATATCTTATATACATATATATGTAGGTATGTTCCAAAAGAAACAAGCTGTTTAGACTATATTATGTTCAAATTCCCTCTCTCAATGTCATGAATGAACATCAAATCCAACATGTACTGCGTTTTCAAAAAGTGCTTATGCAAACTCAATTCAAAGCACATACTTACCTTGCTTCGGGAGTCTTCTTAAAGTAGAAAGTTTTCTAAAACGATCTGGCAAGAATTAAGAGCCTAGCAGCTCAAATGAATATTTGAGTCAAATGAAGTTTTCTCGGCGAACAGACGCCAAAATCAACATCTGCTGTGATTTTGGCCCGTCTGCGCACTGAAATCAAATGAAAGCATGTTTGCCATCATCAGTCATGCAATTTCTTAGGTTCCAAAATCTTAAAGTAGTTAGATGAGCTTGAGGGGTCGACAACATATCTTATATACATATATATATAGGTATGTTCCAAAAGAAACAAGCTGTTTAGACTATATTATGTTCAAATTTCCTCTCTCATCGCGAATGAACATCAAATCCAACATGTACTGCGTTTTCAAAATTGTGCTTATGCAAACTCAATTCAAAGCACATACTAAGCTTTCTTTGGGAGTCTTCTTAAAGTAGAAAGTTTTCTAAAACGATCTGGCAAGAATTAAGAGCCTAGCAGCTCAAATGAATATTTGAGTCAAATGAAGTTTCTCGGCGAACAGGCGCCAAAGTCAACATCTGCTGTGATTTTGGCCCGTCTGCGCACTGAAATCAAATGAAAGCATGTTTGCCATCATCAGTCATGCAATTTCTTAGGTTCCAAAATCTTAAAGTAGTTAGATGAGCTTGAGGGGTCGACAACATATCTTATATACATATATATATAGGTATGTTCCAAAAGAAACAAGCTGTTTAGACTATATTATGTTCAAATTCCTCTCTCGTCGCGAATGAACATCAAATCCAACATGTACTGCGTTTTCAAAAAGTGCTTATGCAAACTCAATTCAAAGCACATACTTACCTTGCTAGGAGTCTTCTTAAAGTGAAAAGTTTTCTAAAACGATCTGGCAAGAATTAAGAGCCTAGCAGCTCAAATGAATATTTGAGTCAAATGAAGTTTTCTCGGCGAACAGGCGTAAAAATCAACATCTGCTGTGATTTTGGCCCGTCTGCACACTGAAATCAAATGAAAGCATGTTTGCCATCATCAGTCATGCAATTTCTTAGGTTCCAAAATCTTAAAGTAGTTAGATGAGCTTGAGGGGTCGACAACATATCTTATATACATATATATATAGGTATGTTCCAAAAGAAACAAGCTGTTTAGACTATATTATGTTCAAATTCCCTCTCTCGTCGCGAATGAACATCAAATCCAACATGTACTGCGTTTTCAAAAAAGTGCTTATGCAAACTCAATTCAAAGCACATACTTACCTTGCTTCGGGAGTCTTCTTAAAGTAGAAAGTTTTCTAAAACGATCTGGCAAGAATTAAGAGCCTAGCAGCTCAAATGAATATTTGAGTCAAATGAAGTTTTCTCGGCGAACAGACGCCAAAAGTCAACATCTGCTGTGATTTTGGCCCGTCTGCGCACTGAAATCAAATGAAAGCATGTTTGCCATCATCAGTCATGCAATTTCTTAGGTTCCAAAATCTTAAAGTAGTTAGATGAGCTTGAGGGGTCGACAACATATCTTATATACATATATATAGGTATGTTCCAAAAGAAACAAGCTGTTTAGACTATATTATGTTCAAGTTCCCTCTCTCGTCTGGAATGAACATCAAATCCAACATGTACTGCGTTTTCAAAAAAGTGCTTATGCAAACTCAATTCAAAGCACATACTTACCTTGCTTGAGAGTCTTCTTAAAGTAGAAAGTTTTCTAAAACGATCTGGCAAAATTAAGAGCCTAGCAGCTCAAATGAATATTTGAGTCAAATGAAGTTTTCTCGGCGAACAGACGCCAAAAGTCACCATCTGCTGTGATTTTGGCCCGTCTGCGCACTGAAATCAAATGAAAGCATGTTTGCCATCATCAGTCATGCAATTTCTTAGGTTCCAAAATCTTAAAGTAGTTAGATGAGCTTGAGGGTCGACAACATATCTTATATACATATATATATAGGTATGTTCCAAAAGAAACAAGCTGTTTAGACTATATTATGTTCAAATTCCCTCTCTAGTTCGCGAATGAACATCAAATCCAACATGTACTGCGTTTTCAAAAAAGTGCTTATGCAAACTCAATTCAAAGCACATACTTACCTTGCTTCGAAGGTCTGCTTAAAGTAGAAAGTTTTCTAAAACGATCTGGCAAGAATTAAGAGCCTAGCAGCTCAAATGAATATTTGAGTCAAATGAAGTTTTCTCGGCGAACAGGCGCCAAAGTCAACATCTGCTGTGATTTTGGCCCGTCTGCGCACTGAAATCAAATGAAAGCATGTTTGCCATCATCAGTCATGCAATTTCTTAGGTTCCAAAATCTTAAAGTAGTTAGATGAGCTTGAGGGGTCAACAACATATCTTATATACATATATATATAGGTATGTTCCAAAGAAACAAGCTGTTTAGACTATATTATGTTCAAATTCCTCTCTCGTCATGAATGAACATCAAATCAAACATGTACTGCGTTTTCAAAAAAGTGCTTATGCAAACTCAATTCAAAGCACATACTTACCTTGCTTCGGGAGTCTTCTTAAAGTAGAAAGTTTTCTAAAACGATCTGGCAAGAATTAAGAGCCTAGCAGCTCAAATGAATATTTGAGTCAAATGAAGTTTTCTCGGCGAATAGACGCCAAAATCAACATCTGCTGTGATTTTGGCCCGTCTGCGCACTGAAATCAAATGAAAGCATGTTTGCCATCATCAGTCATGCAATTTCTTAGGTTCCAAAATCTTAAAGTAGTTAGATGAGCTTGAGGGTCGACAACATATCTTATATACATATATATATAGGTATGTTCCAAAAAGAAACAAGCTGTTTAGACTATATTATGTTCAAATTCCTCTCTCAAATGGCGAATGAACATCAAATCCAACATGTACTGCGTTTTCAAAAAGTGCTTATGCAAACTCAATTCAAAGCACATACTTACCTTGCTTGAGAGTCTTCTTAAAGTAGAAAGTTTTCTAAAACGATCTGGCAGAAATTAAGAGCCTAGCAGCTCAAATGAATATTTGAGTCAAATGAAGTTTTCTCGGCGAACAGACGCCAAAAGTCAACATCTGCTGTGATTTTGGCCCGTCTGCGCATTGAAATCAAATGAAAGCATGTTTGCCATCATCAGTCATGCAATTTCTTAGGTTCCAAAATCTTAAAGTAGTTAGATGAGCTTGAGTGGTCGACAACATATCTTATATACATATATATATAGGTATGTTCCAAAAAACAAGCTGTTTAGACTATATTATGTTCAAATTCCTCTCTCGTCATGAATGAACATCAAATCCAACATGTACTGCGTTTTCAAAAAGTGCTTGTGCTTATGCAAACTCAATTCAAAGCACATACTTACCTTGCTTGAGGAGTCTTCTTAAAGTAGAAAGTTTTCTAAAACGATCTGGCAAGAATTAAGAGCCTAGCAGCTCAAATGAATATTTGAGTCAAATGGAGTTTTCTCGGCGAACAGGCGTAAAAGTCAACATCTGCTGTGATTTTGGCCCGTCTCGCACTGAAATCAAATGAAAGCATGTTTGCCATCATCAGTCATGCAATTTCTTAGGTTCCAAAATCTTAAAGTAGTTAGATGAGCTTGAGGGTCGACAACATATCTTATATACATATATATATAGGTATGTTCCAAAAAACAAGCTGTTTAGACTATATTATGTTCAAATTCCCTCTCGTCATGAATGAACATCAAATCCAACATGTACTGCGTTTTCAAAAAATGCTTATGCAAACTCAATTCAAAGCACATACTTACCTTGCTTCAGGAGTCTTCTTAAAGTAGAAAGTTTTCTAAGACGATCTGGCACAAATTGAAAGCTTAGCAGCTCAAATGAATATTTGAGTCAAATGAAGTTTTCTCGGCGAACAGGCGCCAAAGTCAACATCTGCTGTGATTTTGGCCCGTCTGCGCACTGAAATCAAATGAAAGCATGTTTGCCATCATCAGTCATGCAATTTCTTAGGTTCCAAAATCTTAAGGTAGTTAGATGAGCTTGAGGGTCGACAACATATCTTATATACATATATATATAGGTATGTTCCAAAAAACAAGCTGTTTAGACTATATTATGTTCAAATTCCTCTCTCGTCGGCGAATGAACATCAAATCCAACATGTACTGCGTTTTCAAAAAGTGCTTATGCAAACTCAATTCAAAGCACATACTTACCTTGCTTGAGTCTTCTTAAAGTAGAAAGTTTTCTAAAACGATCTGGCAGAAATTAAGAGCCTAGCAGCTCAAATGAATATTTGAGTCAAATGCAGTTTTCTCGGCGAACAGACGCCAAAAGTCACCATCTGCTGTGATTTTGGCCCGTCTGCGCACTGAAATCAAATGAAAGCATGTTTGCCATCATCAGTCATGCAATTTCTTAGGTTCCAAAATCTTAAAGTAGTTAGATGAGCTTGAGGGGTCGACAACATATCTTATATACATATATATATAGGTATGTTCCAAAAGAAACAAGCTGTTTAGACTATATTATGTTCAAATTCCCTCTCTCGTCGCGAATGAACATCAAATCCAACATGTACTGCGTTTTCAAAATTGTGCTTATGCAAACTCAATTCAAAGCACATACTTACCTTGCTTATGGAGTCTTCTTAAAGTAGAAAGTTTTCTAAAACGATCTGGCAAAATTAAGAGCCTAGCAGCTCAAATGAATATTTGAGTCAAATGAAGTTTTCTCGGCGAACAGACGCCAAAATCAACATCTGCTGTGATTTTGGCCCGTCTGCGCACTGAAATCAAATGAAAGCATGTTTGCCATCATCAGTCATGCAATTTCTTAGGTTCCAAAATCTTAAAGTAGTTAGATGAGCTTGAGGGTTCGACAACATATCTTATATACATATATGGTATGTTCCAAAAGAAACAAGCTGTTTAGACTATATTATGTTCAAATTCCTCTCTCGTCATGAATGAACATCAAATCCAACATGTACTGCGTTTTCAAAAAGTGCTTATGCAAACTCAATTCAAAGCACATACTTACCTTTTGCTGAGAGTCTTCTTAAAGTAGAAAGTTTTCTAAAACGATCTGGCAAGAATTAAGAGCCTAGCAGCTCAAATGAATATTTGAGTCAAATGAAGTTTTCTCGGCGAACAGACGCCAAAAGTCAACATCTGCTGTGATTTTGGCCCGTCTGCGCACTGAAATCAAATGAAAGCATGTTTGCCATCATCAGTCATGCAATTTCTTAGGTTCCAAAATCTTAAAGTAGTTAGATGAGCTTGAGGGGTCGACAACATATCTTATATACATATATATATAGGTATGTTCCAAAAGAAACAAGCTGTTTAGACTATATTATGTTCAAATTCCCTCTCTCGTCGCGAATGAACATCAAATCCAACATGTACTGCGTTTTCAAAAAAGTGCTTATGCAAACTCAATTCAAAGCACATACTTACCTTGCTTCGGGAGTCTTCTTAAAGTAGAAAGTTTTCTAAAACGATCTGGCAAGAATTAAGAGCCTAGCAGCTCAAATGAATATTTGAGTCAAATGAAGTTTTCTCGGCGAACAGACGCCAAAAATCAACATCTGCTGTGATTTTGGCCCGTCTGCGCACTGAAATCAAATGAAAGCATGTTTGCCATCATCAGTCATGCAATTTCTTAGGTTCCAAAATCTTAAAGTAGTTAGATGAGCTTGAGGGGTCGACAACATATCTTATATACATATATATATAGGTATGTTCCAAACGAAACAAGCTGTTTAGACTATATTATGTTCATATTCCCTCTCTAGTTGCGAATGAACATCAAATCAAAAATGTACTGCGTTCTCAAAAAATGCTTATACAAACTCAATTCAAAGCACATACTTACCTTTTGCTGAGAGAGTCTTCTTAAAGTAGAAAGTTTTCTAAAACGATCTGGCAGAAATTAAGAGCCTAGCAGCTCAAATGAATATTTGAGTCAAATGAAGTTTTCTCGGTGAACAGACGCCAAAAATCAACATCTGCTGTGATTTTGGCCCGTCTGCGCACTGAAATCAAATGAAAGCATGTTTGCCATCATCAGTCATGCAATTTCTTAGGTTCCAAAATCTTAAAGTAGTTAGATGAGCTTGAGGGGTCGACAACATATCTTATATACATATATATATAGGTATGTTCCAAAAAAAAAACGGTTTAGACTATATTATGTTCAAATTCCCTCTCTCGTCGAATGATGAACATCAAATCCAACATGTACTGCGTTTTCAAAAAATGCTTATGCAAACTCAATTCAAAGCACATACTTACCTTGCTTCGGGAGTCTTCTTAAAGTAGAAAGTTTTCTAAAACGATCTGGCAAGAATTAAGAGCCTAGCAGCTCAAATGAATATTTGAGTCAAATGAAGTTTTCTCGTGAACAGGCGCCAAAAATCAACATCTGCTGTGATTTTGGCCCGTCTCTTACTGAAATCAAATGAAAGCATGTTTGCCATCATCAGTCATGCAATTTCTTAGGTTCCAAAATCTTAAAGTAGTTAGATGAGCTTGAGGGGTCGACAACATATCTTATATACATATATATATAGGTATGTTCCAAAAGAAACAAGCTGTTTAGACTATATTATGTTCAAATTCCCTCTCTCATCGCGAATGAACATCAAATCCAACATGTACTGCGTTTTCAAAAAAGTGCTTATGCAAACTCAATTCAAAGCACATACTTACCTTGCTTTGGGAGTCTTCTTAAAGTAGAAAGTTTTCTAAAACGATCTGGCAAGAATTAAGAGCCTAGCAGCTCAAATGAATATTTGAGTCAAATGAAGTTTTCTCGGCGAACAGACGCCAAAAGTCAACATCTGCTGTGATTTTGGCCCGTCTGCGCACTGAAATCAAATGAAAGCATGTTTGCCATCATCAGTCATGCAATTTCTTAGGTTCCAAAATCTTAAAGTAGTTAGATGAGCTTGAGGGGTCGACAACATATCTTATATACATATATATATAGGTATGTTCCAAAAACAAGCTGTTTAGACTATATTATGTTCAAATTCCTCTCTAAATGCGAATGAACATAAAATCAAACATGTACTGCGTTTTCAAAAAGTGCTTATGCAAACTCAATTCAAAGCACATACTTACCTTGCTTTGGGAGTCTTCTTAAAGTAGAAAGTTTTCTAAAACGATCTGGCAAGAATTAAGAGCCTAGCAGCTCAAATGAATATTTGAGTCAAATGAAGTTTTCTCGTGAACAGACGCCAAAATCAACATCTGCTGTGATTTTGGCCCGTCTGCGCACTGAAATCAAATGAAAGCATGTTTGCCATCATCAGTCATGCAATTTCTTAGGTTCCAAAATCTTAAAGTAGTTAGATGAGCTTGAGGGGTCGACAACATATCTTATATACATATATATATAGGTATGTTCCAAAAGAAACAAGCTGTTTAGACTATATTATGTTCAAATTCCCTCTCTAAATGGCGAATGAACATCAAATCCAACATGTACTGCGTGCGTTTTCAAAAAAGTGCTTATGCAAACTCAATTCAAAGCACATACTTACCTTGCTTCGAGAGTCTTCTTAAAGTAGAAAGTTTTCTAAAACGATCTGGCAAGAATTAAGAGCCTAGCAGCTCAAATGAATATTTGAGTCAAATGAAGTTTTTCTCGGCGAACAGACGCCAAAAGTCACCATCTGCTGTGATTTTGGCCCGTCTGTGCACTGAAATCAAATGAAAGCATGTTTGCCATCATCAGTCATGCAATTTCTTAGGTTCCAAAATCTTAAAGTAGTTAGATGAGCTTGAGGGGTCGACAACATATCTTATATACATATATATAGGTATGTTCCAAAAAACAAGCTGTTTAGACTATATTATGTTCAAATTCCCTCTCGTCGCGAATGAACATCAAATCCAACATGTACTGCGTTTTCAAAAAAGTGCTTATGCAAACTCAATTCAAAGCACATACTTACCTTGCTTTGGGAGTCTTCTTAAAGTAGAAAGTTTTCTAAAACGATCTGGCAAGAATTAAGAGCCTAGCAGCTCAAATGAATATTTGAGTCAAATGAAGTTTTCTCGTGAACAGGCCAAAATCAACATCTGCTGTGATTTTGGCCCGTCTGCGCACTGAAATCAAATGAAAGCATGTTTGCCATCATCAGTCATGCAATTTCTTAGGTTCCAAAATCTTAAAGTAGTTAGATGAGCTTGAGGGGTCGACAACATATCTTATATACATATATATATAGGTATGTTCCAAAAGAAACAAGCTGTTTAGACTATATTATGTTCAAATTCCCTCTCTCGTCGCGAATGAACATCAAATCCAACATGTACTGCGTTTTCAAAAAGTGCTTATGCAAACTCAATTCAAAGCACATACTTACCTTGCTTCGGGAGTCTTCTTAAAGTAGAAAGTTTTCTTAAAGCGATCTGGCAAGAATTAAGAGCCTAGCAGCTCAAATGAATATTTGAGTCAAATGAAGTTTTCTCGGCGAACAGACGCCAAAAATCAACATCTGCTGTGATTTTGGCCCGTCTGCGCACTGAAATCAAATGAAAGCATGTTTGCCATCATCAGTCATGCAATTTCTTAGGTTCCAAAATCTTAAAGTAGTTAGATGAGCTTGAGGGGTCGACAACATATCTTATATACATATATATATAGGTATGTTCCAAAAGAAACAAGCTGTTTAGACTATATTATGTTCAAATTCCCTCTAAATGCGAATGAACATCAAATCCAACATGTACTGCGTTTTCAAAAAATGCTTATGCAAACTCAATTCAAAGCACATACTTACCTTGCTTCGAGAGTCTTCTTAAAGTAGAAAGTTTTCTAAAACGATCTGGCAAGAATTAAGAGCCTAGCAGCTCAAATGAATATTTGAGTCAAATGAAGTTTTCTCGGCGAACAGACGCCAAAAGTCAACATCTGCTGTGATTTTGGCCCGTCTGCGCACTGAAATCAAATGAAAGCATGTTTGCCATCATCAGTCATGCAATTTCTTAGGTTCCAAAATCTTAAAGTAGTTAGATGAGCTTGAGGGGTCGACAACATATCTTATATACATATATATATAGGTATGTTCCAAAAGAAACAAGCTGTTTAGACTATATTATGTTCAAATTCCCTCTCTCGTCACGAATGAACATCAAATCCAACATGTACTGCGTTTTCAAAAAAGTGCTTATGCAAACTCAATTCAAAGCACATACTTACCTTGCTTCGGGAGTCTTCTTAAAGTAGAAAGTTTTCTAAAACGATCTGGCAAGAATTAAGAGCCTAGCAGCTCAAATGAATATTTGAGTCAAATGAAGTTTTCTCGGCGAACAGACGCCAAAAATCAACATCTGCTGTGATTTTGGCCCGTCTGCGCACTGAAATCAAATGAAAGCATGTTTGCCATCATCAGTCATGCAATTTCTTAGGTTCCAAAATCTTAAAGTAGTTAGATGAGCTTGAGGGGTCGACAACATATCTTATATACATATATATATAGGTATGTTCCAAAAGAAACAAGCTGTTTAGACTATATTATGTTCAAATTCCCTCTCTCGTCGCGAATGAACATCAAATCCAACATGTACTGCGTTTTCAAAAAGTGCTTATGCAAACTCAATTCAAAGCACATACTTACCTTGCTTCGAGAGTCTTCTTAAAGTAGAAAGTTTTCTAAAACGATCTGGCAAGAATTAAGAGCCTAGCAGCTCAAATGAATATTTGAGTCAAATGAAGTTTTCTCGGCGAACAAACACCAAAAATCAACATCTGCTGTGATTTTGGCCCGTCTGCGCACTGAAATCAAATGAAAGCATGTTTGCCATCATCAGTCATGCAATTTCTTAGGTTCCAAAATCTTAAAGTAGTTAGATGAGCTTGAGGGGTCGACAACATATCTTATATACATATGTATATAGGTATGTTCCAAAAGAAACAAGCTGTTTAGACTATATTATGTTCAAATTCCTCTCTAAATGCGAATGAACATCAAATCCAACATGTACTGCGTTTTCAAAAAAGTGCTTATGCAAACTCAATTCAAAGCACATACTTACCTTGCTTCGGGAGTCTTCTTAAAGTAGAAAGTTTTCTAAAACGATCTGGCAAGAATTAAGAGCCTAGCAGCTCAAATGAATATTTGAGTCAAATGAAGTTTTCTCGGCGAACAGACGCCAAAAATCAACATCTGCTGTGATTTTGGCCCGTCTGCGCACTGAAATCAAATGAAAGCATGTTTGCCATCATCAGTCATGCAATTTCTTAGGTTCCAAAATCTTAAAGTAGTTAGATGAGCTTGAGGGGTCGACAACATATCTTATATACATATATATATAGGTATGTTCCAAAAGAAACAAGCTGTTTAGACTATATTATGTTCAAATTCCCTCTCTCATCGCGAATGAACATCAAATCAAACATGTACTGCGTTTTCAAAAAAGTGCTTATGCAAACTCAATTCAAAGCACATACTTACCTTGCTTTGGGAGTCTTCTTAAAGTAGAAAGTTTTCTAAAACGATCTGGCAAGAATTAAGAGCCTAGCAGCTCAAATGAATATTTGAGTCAAATGAAGTTTTCTCGGCGAACAGACGCCAAAAGTCACCATCTGCTGTGATTTTGGCCCGTCTGCGCACTGAAATCAAATGAAAGCATGTTTGCCATCATCAGTCATGCAATTTCTTAGGTTCCAAAATCTTAAAGTAGTTAGATGAGCTTGAGGGATCGACAACATATCTTATATACATATATATATAGGTATGTTCCAAAAGAAACAAGCTGTTTAGACTATATTATGTTCAAATTCCCTCTCTAAATCATGAATGAACATCAAATCCAACATGTACTGCGTTTTCAAAAAGTGCTTATGCAAACTCAATTCAAAGCACATACTTACCTTGCTTTCTTTGGGAGTCTTCTTAAAGTAGAAAGTTTTCTAAAACGATCTGGCAAGAATTAAGAGCCTAGCAGCTCAAATGAATATTTGAGTCAAATGAAGTTTTCTCGGCGAACAGACGCCAAAAATCAACATCTGCTGTGATTTTGGCCCGTCTGATCACTGAAATCAAATGAAAGCATGTTTGCCATCATCAGTCATGCAATTTCTTAGGTTCCAAAATCTTAAAGTAGTTAGATGAGCTTGAGGGGTCGACAACATATCTTATATACATATATATATAGGTATGTTCCAAAAAACAAGCTGTTTAGACTATATTATGTTCAAATTCCTCTCTAAATGACGAATGAACATCAAATCCAACATGTACTGCGTTTTCAAAAAGTGCTTATGGAAACTCAATTCAAAGCACATACTTACCTTGCTTCGGGAGTCTTCTTAAAGTAGAAAGTTTTCTAAAACGATCTGGCAAGAATTAAGAGCCTAGCAGCTCAAATGAATATTTGAGTCAAATGAAGTTTTCTCGGCGAACAGACGCCAAAAGTCAACATCTGCTGTGATTTTGGCCCGTCTGCGCACTGAAATCAAATGAAAGCATGTTTGCCATCATCAGTCATGCAATTTCTTAGGTTCCAAAATCTTAAAGTAGTTAGATGAGCTTGAGGGGTCGACAACATATCTTATATACATATATATATAGGTATGTTCCAAAAGAAACAAGCTGTTTAGACTATATTATGTTCAAATTCCCTCTCGTCAATGCATGAATGAACATCAAATCCAACATGTACTGCGTTTTCAAAAAGTGCTTATGCAAACTCAATTCAAAGCACATACTTACCTTGCTTGGGAGTCTTCTTAAAGTAGAAAGTTTTCTAAAACGATCTGGCAAAATTAAGAGCCTAGCAGCTCAAATGAATATTTGAGTCAAATGAAGTTTTCTCGGCGAACAGGCGCCAAAATCAACATCTGCTGTGATTTTGGCCCGTCTGCTTACTGAAATCAAATGAAAGCATGTTTGCCATCATCAGTCATGCAATTTCTTAGGTTCCAAAATCTTAAAGTAGTTAGATGAGCTTGAGGGTCGACAACATATCTTATATACATATATATATAGGTATGTTCCAAAAGAAACAAGCTGTTTAGACTATATTATGTTCAAATTCCCTCTCTAAATCATGAATGAACATCAAATCCAACATGTACTGCGTTTTCAAAAAGTGCTTATGCAAACTCAATTCAAAGCACATACTTACCTTGCTTGAGGAGTCTTCTTAAAGTAGAAAGTTTTCTAAAACGATCTGGCAAAATTAAGAGCCTAGCAGCTCAAATGAATATTTGAGTCAAATGAAGTTTTCTCGGCGAACAGGCGCCAAAAGTCAACATCTGCTGTGATTTTGGCCCGTCTGCGCACTGAAATCAAATGAAAGCATGTTTGCCATCATCAGTCATGCAATTTCTTAGGTTCCAAAATCTTAAAGTAGTTAGATGAGCTTGAGGGTCGACAACATATCTTATATACATATATATATAGGTATGTTCCAAAAGAAACAAGCTGTTTAGACTATATTATGTTCAAATTCCTCTCTCGTCATGAATGAACATCAAATCCAACATGTACTGCGTTTTCAAAAAGTGCTTATGCAAACTCAATTCAAAGCACATACTTACCTTGCTTGAGGAGTCTTCTTAAAGTAGAAAGTTTTCTAAAACGATCTGGCAGAATTAAGAGCCTAGCAGCTCAAATGAATATTTGAGTCAAATGAAGTTTTCTCGGCGAACAAACACCAAAAGTCAACATCTGCTGTGATTTTGGCCCGTCTGCGCACTGAAATCAAATGAAAGCATGTTTGCCATCATCAGTCATGCAATTTCTTAGGTTCCAAAATCTTAAAGTAGTTAGATGAGCTTGAGGGGTCGACAACATATCTTATATACATATATATATAGGTATGTTCCAAAAGAAACAAGCTGTTTAGACTATATTATGTTCAAATTCCCTCTCTCGTCACGAATGAACATCAAATCAAACATGTACTGCGTTTTCAAAAAAGTGCTTATGCAAACTCAATTCAAAGCACATACTTACCTTGAGGAGTCTTCTTAAAGTAGAAAGTTTTCTAAAACGATCTGGCAAGAATTAAGAGCCTAGCAGCTCAAATGAATATTTGAGTCAAATGAAGTTTTCTCGGCGAACAGACGCCAAAAATCAACATCTGCTGTGATTTTGGCCCGTCTGCGCACTGAAATCAAATGAAAGCATGTTTGCCATCATCAGTCATGCAATTTCTTAGGTTCCAAAATCTTAAAGTAGTTAGATGAGCTTGAGGGTCGACAACATATCTTATATACATATATATATAGGTATGTTCCAAAAGAAACAAGCTGTTTAGACTATATTATGTTCAAATTCCTCTCTCGTCGGGAATGAACATCAAATCCAACATGTACTGCGTTTTCAAAAAAGTGCTTATGCAAACTCAATTCAAAGCACATACTTACCTTGCTTTGGGAGTCTTCTTAAAGTAGAAAGTTTTCTAAAACGATCTGGCAAGAATTAAGAGCCTAGCAGCTCAAATGAATATTTGAGTCAAATGAAGTTTTCTCGTGAACAGGCGCCAAAATCAACATCTGCTGTGATTTTGGCCCGTCTGCGCACTGAAATCAAATGAAAGCATGTTTGCCATCATCAGTCATGCAATTTCTTAGGTTCCAAAATCTTAAAGTAGTTAGATGAGCTTGAGAATTCGACAACATATCTTATATACATATATGTATAGGTATGTTCCAAAAACAAGCTGTTTAGACTATATTATGTTCAAATTCCCTCTCTAAATGCGAATGAACATCAAATCCAACATGTACTGCGTTTTCAAAAAGTGCTTATGCAAACTCAATTCAAAGCACATACTTACCTTGCTTTGGGAGTCTTCTTAAAGTAGAAAGTTTTCTAAAACGATATGGCAAAATTAAGAGCCTAGCAGCTCAAATGAATATTTGAGTCAAATGAAGTTTTCTCGGCGAACAGACGCCAAAAGTCAACATCTGCTGTGATTTTGGCCCGTCTGCGCACTGAAATCAAATGAAAGCATGTTTGCCATCATCAGTCATGCAATTTCTTAGGTTCCAAAATCTTAAAGTAGTTAGATGAGCTTGAGGGTCGACAACATATCTTATATACATATATATATAGGTATGTTCCAAAAAACAAGCTGTTTAGACTATATTATGTTCAAATTCCCTCTCTAAATGCGAATGAACATCAAATCCAACATGAATGAACATCAAATCAACATGTACTGCGTTTTCAAAAAGTGCTTATGCAAACTCAATTCAAAGCACATACTTACCTTGCTTGAGTCTTCTTAAAGTAGAAAGTTTTCTAAAACGATCTGGCAAAATTAAGAGCCTAGCAGCTCAAATGAATATTTGAGTCAAATGAAGTTTTCTCGGCGAACAGGCGCCAAAAAGTCAACATCTGCTGTGATTTTGGCCCGTCTGCGCGCTGAAATCAAATGAAAGCATGTTTGCCATCATCAGTCATGCAATTTCTTAGCTTCCAAAATCTTAAAGTAGTTAGATGAGCTTGAGGGTCGACAACATATCTTATATACATATATGTTCCAAAAGAAACAAGCTCTGTAGACTATATTATGATCAAATTCCCTCTCGCGTAGAAAATGAACATCAAATCCAACAAGAACTGCGTTTTCAACAAAGTGATTATGCAAAAAACATTCAAAGAACATACTTACCTTGCTTGGGAGTCTTCTTAAAGTAGAAAGTTTTCTAAAAGCGATCTGGCAAGAATTAAGAGCCTAGCAGCTCAAATGAATATTTGAGTCAAATGAAGTTTTCTCGGCGAACAGACGCCAAAAGTCAACATCTGCTGTGATTTTGGCCCGTCTGCGCACTGAAATCAAATGAAAGCATGTTTGCCATCATCAGTCATGCAATTTCTTAGGTTCCAAAATCTTAAAGTAGTTAGATGAGCTTGAGGGGTCGACAACATATCTTATATACATATATATATAGGTATGTTCCAAAAGAAACAAGCTGTTTAGACTATATTATGTTCAAATTCCCTCTCTCGTCGCGAATGAACATCAAATCCAACATGTACTGCGTTTTCAAAAAAGTGCTTATGCAAACTCAATTCAAAGCACATACTTACCTTGCTTGAGAGTCTTCTTAAAGTAGAAAGTTTTCTAAAACGATCTGGCAAGAATTAAGAGCCTAGCAGCTCAAATGAATATTTGAGTCAAATGAAGTTTTCTCGGCGAACAGACGCCAAAAGTCACCATCTGCTGTGATTTTGGCCCGTCTGCGCACTGAAATCAAATGAAAGCATGTTTGCCATCATCAGTCATGCAATTTCTTAGGTTCCAAAATCTTAAAGTAGTTAGATGAGCTTGAGGGGTCGACAACATATCTTATATACATATATATAGGTATGTTCCAAAAGAAACAAGCTGTTTAGACTATATTATGTTCAAATTCCCTCTCTCGTCGCGAATGAACATCAAATCCAACATGTACTGCGTTTTCAAAAAAGTGCTTATGCAAACTCAATTCAAAGCACATACTTACCTTGCTTCGGGAGTCTTCTTAAAGTAGAAAGTTTTCTAAAACGATCTGGCAAGAATTAAGAGCCTAGCAGCTCAAATGAATATTTGAGTCAAATGAAGTTTTCTCGGCGAACAGACGCCAAAAGTCAACATCTGCTGTGATTTTGGCCCGTCTGCGCACTGAAATCAAATGAAAGCATGTTTGCCATCATCAGTCATGCAATTTCTTAGGTTCCAAAATCTTAAAGTAGTTAGATGAGCTTGAGGGGTCGACAACATATCTTATATACATATATATAGGTATGTTCCACAAGAAACAAGCTGTTTAGACTATATTATGTTCAAATTCCCTCTCTCGTTGCGAATGAACATCAAATCCAACATGTACTGCGTTTTCAAAAAAGTACTTATGCAAACTCAATTCAAAGCACATACTTTCCTTGCTTTCTTTGTGAGTATTCTTAATTTAGAAAGTTTTCTAATACGATCTGGCAAATTAAGAGCCTAGCAGCTCAAATGAATATTTGAGTCAAATGAAGTTTTCTCGGCGAACAGACGAAAAAATCAACATCTGCTGTGATTTTGGCCCGTCTGCGCACTGAAATCAAATGAAAGCATGTTTGCCATCATCAGTCATGCAATTTCTTAGGTTCCAAAATCTTAAGTACTTAGATGAGCTTGAGGGGTCGACAACATATCTTATATACATATGTATATAGGTATGTTCCAAAAGAAACAAGCTGTTTAGACTATATTATGTTCAAATTCCCTCTCTCGTCATGAATGAACATCAAATCCAACATGTACTGCGTTTTCAAAAAGTGCTTATGCAAACTCAATTCAAAGCACATACTTACCTTGCTTGAGTCTTCTTAAAGTAGAAAGTTTTCTAAAACGATCTGGCAGAATTAAGAGCCTAGCAGCTCAAATGAATATTTGAGTCAAATGAAGTTTTCTCGGCGAACAGGCGTAAAATCAACATCTGCTGTGATTTTGGCCCGTCTGCGCACTGAAATCAAATGAAAGCATGTTTGCCATCATCAGTCATGCAATTTCTTAGGTTCCAAAATCTTAAAGTAGTTAGATGAGCTTGAGGGTCGACAACATATCTTATATACATATATATATAGGTATGTTCCAAAAGAAACAAGCTGTTTAGACTATATTATGTTCAAATTCCTCTCTCGTGGCGAATGAACATCAAATCCAACATGTACTGCGTTTTCAAAAAGTGCTTATGCAAACTCAATTCAAAGCACATACTTACCTTGCTTGAGTCTTCTTAAAGTAGAAAGTTTTCTAAAACGATCTGGCAAGAATTAAGAGCCTAGCAGCTCAAATGAATATTTGAGTCAAATGAAGTTTTCTCGGCGAACAGGCGTAAAAGTCAACATCTGCTGTGATTTTGGCCGTCTGCGCACTGAAATCAAATGAAAGCATGTTTGCCATCATCAGTCATGCAATTTCTTAGGTTCCAAAATCTTAAAGTAGTTAGATGAGCTTGAGGGTCGACAACATATCTTATATACATATATATATAGGTATGTTCCAAAAGAAACAAGCTGTTTAGACTATATTATGTTCAAATTCCTCTCTCGTCATGAATGAACATCAAATCCAACATGTACTGCGTTTTCAAAAAGTGCTTATGCAAACTCAATTCAAAGCACATACTTACCTTGCTTTGGGAGTCTTCTTAAAGTAGAAAGTTTTCTAAAACGATCTGGCAAATTAAGAGCCTAGCAGCTCAAATGAATATTTGAGTCAAATGAAGTTTTCTCGGCGAACAGGCCAAAGTCAACATCTGCTGTGATTTTGGCCCGTCTGCGCACTGAAATCAAATGAAAGCATGTTTGCCATCATCAGTCATGCAATTTCTTATGTTCCAAAATCTTAAAGTAGTTAGATGAGCTTGAGGGTCGACAACATATCTTATATACATATATATATAGGTATGTTCAAAAGAAACAAGCTGTTTAGACTATATTATGTTCAAATTCCTCTCTCGTCATGAATGAACATCAAATCCAACATGTACTGCGTTTTCAAAAAGTGCTTATGCAAACTCAATTCAAAGCACATACTTACCTTGTTGGGAGTCTTCTTAAAGTGAAAAGTTTTCTAAAACGATCTGGCAAGAATTAAGAGCCTAGCAGCTCAAATGAATATTTGAGTCAAATGAAGTTTTCTCGGCGAACAGGCGTAAAAATCAACATCTGCTGTGATTTTGGCCCGTCTGCGCACTGAAATCAAATGAAAGCATGTTTGCCATCATCAGTCATGCAATTTCTTAGGTTCCAAAATCTTAAAGTAGTTAGATGAGCTTGAGGGTCGACAACATATCTTATATACATATATATATAGGTATGTTCCAAAAACAAGCTGTTTAGACTATATTATGTTCAAATTCCCTCTCGTCATGAATGAACATCAAATCCAACATGTACTGCGTTTTCAAAAAGTGCTTATGCAAACTCAATTCAAAGCACATACTTACCTTGCTTCGGAGGTCTGCTTAAAGTAGAAAGTTTTCTAAAACGATCTGGCAAGAATTAAGAGCCTAGCAGCTCAAATGAATATTTGAGTCAAATGAAGTTTTCTCGGCGAACAGACGCCAAAAGTCAACATCTGCTGTGATTTTGGCCCGTCTGCTTACTGAAATCAAATGAAAGCATGTTTGCCATCATCAGTCATGCAATTTCTTAGGTTCCAAAATCTTAAAGTAGTTAGATGAGCTTGAGGGGTCGACAACATATCTTATATACATATATGTTCCAAAAGAAACAAGCTGTTTAGACTATATTATGTTCAAATTCCCTCTCTCGTCACGAATGAACATCAAATCCAACATGTACTGCGTTTTCAAAAAAGTGCTTATGCAAACTCAATTCAAAGCACATACTTACCTTGCTTCGGGAGTCTTCTTAAAGTAGAAAGTTTTCTAAAACGATCTGGCAAGAATTAAGAGCCTAGCAGCTCAAATGAATATTTGAGTCAAATGAAGTTTTCTCGGCGAACTGACGCCAAAAGTCAACATCTGCTGTGATTATGGCCCGTCTGCGTACTGAAATCAAATGAAAGCATGTTTGCCATCATCAGTCATGCAATTTCTTAGGTTCCAAAATCTTAAAGTAGTTAGATGAGCTTGAGGGTCGACAACATATCTTATATACATATATATATAGGTATGTTCCAAAAACAAGCTGTTTAGACTATATTATGTTCAAATTCCCTCTCTAAATCGCGAATGAACATCAAATCCACCATGTACTGTGTTTTCAAAAAATGCTTATGCAAACTCAATTCAAAGCACATACTTACCTTGCTTCAGGAGTCTTCTTAAAGTAGAAAGTTTTCTAAGACGATCTGGCACAAATTGAAAGCTTAGCAGCTCAAATGAATATTTTAGTCAAATGAAGTTTTCTCGGCGAACAGGCGCCAAAGTCAACATCTGCTGTGATTTTGGCCCGTCTGCGCACTGAAATCAAATGAAAGCATGTTTGCCATCATCAGTCATGCAATTTCTTAGGTTCCAAAATCTTAAAGTAGTTAGATGAGCTTGAGGGTCGACAACATATCTTATATACATATATATATAGGTATGTTCCAAAAGAAACAAGCTGTTTAGACTATATTATGTTCAAATTCCCTCTCTAAATGCGAATGAACATCAAATCCAACATGTACTGCGTTTTCAAAAAGTGCTTATGCAAACTCAATTCAAAGCACATACTTACCTTGCTTTCAGGAGTCTTCTTAAAGTAGAAAGTTTTCTAAAACGATCTGGCAAGAATTAAGAGCCTAGCAGCTCAAATGAATATTTGAGTCAAATGAAGTTTTCTCGGCGAACAGGCCAAAGTCAACATCTGCTGTGATTTTGGCCCGTCTCTACTGAAATCAAATGAAAGCATGTTTGCCATCATCAGTCATGCAATTTCTTAGGTTCCAAAATCTTAAAGTAGTTAGATGAGCTTGAGGGTCGACAACATATCTTATATACATATATATAGGTATGTTCCAAAAGAAACAAGCTGTTTAGACTATATTATGTTCAAATTGCCTCTCGTCGCGAATGAACATCAAATCCAACATGTACTGCGTTTTCAAAAAGTGCTTATGCAAACTCAATTCAAAGCACATACTTACCTTGCTTTGGGAGTCTTCTTAAAGTAGAAAGTTTTCTAAAAGCGATCTGGCAAGAATTAAGAGCCTAGCAGCTCAAATGAATATTTGAGTCAAATGAAGTTTTCTCGGCGAACAGACGCCAAAATCAACATCTGCTGTGATTTTGGCCCGTCTGCGCACTGAAATCAAATGAAAGCATGTTTGCCATCATCAGTCATGCAATTTCTTAGGTTCCAAAATCTTAAAGTAGTTAGATGAGCTTGAGGGTCGACAACATATCTTATATACATATATGGTATGTTCCAAAAGAAACAAGCTGTTTAGACTATATTATGTTCAAATTCC
>NW_024401716.1:1121019-1139639 GCF_016859285.1 Xiphias gladius | reverse complement strand
ACCTATATACATATGTATATAAGATATGTTGTCAATTTCTCAAGCTCATCTAACTACTTTTAAGATTTTGGAAGCTAAGAAATTGCATGACTGATGATGGCAAACATGCTTTCATTTGATTTCTGTGAGCAGACATTCCAAAATCACAGCTGATGTTGATTTTGGCGCCTATTCGCCGAGAAAACTTCATTTGACTCAAATATTCATTTGAGCTGCTAGGCTCTCAATCTTGCCAGATCGCTTTAGAAAACTTTCTACTTTAAGAAGACTCCCAAAGAAAAGCAAGGTAAGTATGTGCTTTGAATTGAGTTTGCATAAGCACTTTTTGAAAACGCAGTACATGTTTGATTTGATGTTCATTCATGACGAGAGAGGAATTTGAACATAATATAGTCTAAACAGCTTGTTTCTTTTGGAACATACCCATATGTATATAAGATATGTTGTCACCCTCAAGCTCATCTAACTACTTTAAGATTTTGGAAGCTAAGAAATTGCATGACTGATGATGGCAAACATGCTTTCATTTGATTTCAGTGCAAGAGACGGGCCAAAATCACAGCAGATGTTGATTTTGGCGCCATTCACGAGAAAACTTCATTTGACTCAAATATTCATTTGAGCTGCTAGGCTTCTCAATTCTGCCAGATCGCTTTAGAAAACTTTCTACTTTAAGAAGACTCCCAAAGAAAGGTAAGTATGTGCTTTGAATTGAGTTTGCATAAGCATTTTTGAAAACGCAGTACATGTTTGATTTGATGTTCATTCGCGACGAGAGGAATTTGAACATAATATAGTCTAAACAGCTTGTTTTTGGAACATACCTCATATAATATGTATATGGTTAGAAAGTAAGATATGTTGTCGACCCTCAAGCTCATCTAACTACTTTAAGATTTTGGAACCTAAGAAATTGCATGACTGATGATGGCAAACATGCTTTCATTTGATTTCAGTGCGCAGACGGGCAAAAATCACAGCAGATGTTGATTTTTGGCGTCTATTCACGAGAAAACTTCATTTGACTCAAATATTCATTTGAGCTGCTAGGCTCTCAATTCTTGCCAGATCATTTTAGAAAACTTTCTACTTTAAGAAGACTCCCGAAGCAAGGTAAGTATGTGCTTTGAATTGAGTTTGCATAAGCATTTTTTGAAAACACAGTACATGTTTGATTTGATGTTCATTCACGACGAGAGAGGGAATTTGAACATAATATAGTCTAAACAGCTTGTTTTTTTTGGAACATACCTATATAATATACGTATATAAGATATGTTGTCGACCCCTCAAGCTCATCTAACTACTTTAAGATTTTGAAGCTAAGAAATTGCATGACTGATGATGGCAAACATGCTTTCATTTGATTTCAGTATGGACGGGCCAAAATCACAGCAGATGTTGATTTTGGCGCCTATTCGCCGAGAAAATCATTTGACTCAAATATTCATTTGAGCTGCTAGGCTCAATTCTTGCCAGATCGTTTTAGAAAACTTTCTACTTTAAGAAGACTCCCAAAGAAAGCTAAGTATGTGCTTTGAATTGAGTTTGCATAAGCATTTTTTGAAAAACGCAGTACATGTTTGATTTGATGTTCATTCGCATTTGAGAGAGGGAATTTGAAATAATATAGTCTAAAACAGCTTGTTTCTTTTGGAACATACCTATATGTATATGGTTATAAGATATGTTGTCTATCCTCAAGCTCATCTAACTACTTTAAGATTTTGGAACCTAAGAAATTGCATGACTGATGATGGCAAACATGCTTTCATTTGATTTCAGTGCAGACGGGCCAAAATCACAGCAGATGTTGATTTTTGGCGCCTATTCGCCGAGAAAACTTCATTTGACTCAAATATTCATTTGAGCTGCTAGGCTCTCAATTCTGCCAGATCGTTTTAGAAAACTTTTCACTTTAAGAAGACTCTCAAAGAAAGCTAAGTATATGTGCTTTGAATTGAGTTTGCATAAGCATTTTTTGAAAACGCAGTACATGTTTGATTTGATGTTCATTCGCTGACGAGAGAGGAATTTGAACATAATATAGTCTAAACAGCTTGTTTCTTTTGGAACACACCTATTTAATATATACATATGTATATAAGATATGTTGTCGACCCTCAAGCTCATCTAACTACTTTAAGATTTTGGAAGCTAAGAAATTGCATGACTGATGATGGCAAACATGCTTTCATTTGATTTCAATGCGCAGACGGGCCAAAATCATAGCAGATGTTGATTTTTGCCGCCTATTCGCCGAGAAAATCTTCATTTGACTCAAATATTCATTTGAGCTGCTAGGCTCTCAATTCTTGCCAGATCGCTTTTAGAAAACTTTCACTTTAAGAAGACTCCCAAAGAAAGGTAAGTATGTGCTTTGAATTGAGTTTGCATAAGCATTTTTGAAAAACGCAGTACATGTTTGATTTGATGTTCATTCGCATTTGAGAGGAATTTGAACATAATATAGTCTAAACAGCTTGTTTCTTTTGGAACACACCTATATGTATATAAGATATGTTGTCGAATTCTCAAGCTCATCTAACTACTTTAAGATTTTGGAAGCTAAGAAATTGCATGACTGATGATGGCAAACATGCTTTCATTTGATTTCAGTGCGCAGACGGGCCAAAATCACAGTTAAGATGTTGATTTTTTGGCTGCCTATTCATTATAGAAAACTTCATTTGACTCAAATATTCATTTGAGCTGCTAGGCTCTCAATTTTGCCAGATCGCTTTTTAGAAAACTTTCTACTTTTAAGAAGACTCCCAAAGAAAAGCAAGCTGCTAAGTATGTGCTTTGAATTCGAGTTTTGCATAAGCATTTTTTGAAAACGCGAGTACATAAGTTTGATTTGATGTTCTGCCCGCTTCATGACGCAGAGAGGGAATTCTGAACATAATATAGTCTAAACAGCTTGTTTCTTTTGGAACACTACCTATTTAATATATGTATATAAGATATGTTGTCTAATCTTCAAGCTCATCTAAACTACTTCTAAGATTTTGGAAGCTAAGAAATTGCATGACTGATGATGGCAAAACATGCTTTCAGTTGATTTCAGTGCTATAGACGAAAAATCACAGAAGATGTTGGATTTCATTACGCCCATTTCCGTCGGTGAAAACTTCATTTGACCTCAAATATTCATTTGAGCTAAGAGGCTCTCAATTTCTTGCCAGATCGCTTTTAGAAAACTTTCTTTTCACTTTAAGAAGACTCCCAAAGAAAGCAAGGTAAGTATGTGCTTTGAATTGAGTTTGCATACATTTTTTGAAAACGCAGTACATGTTTGATTTGGATGTTCATTCGCTAATTTGAGAGAGGGAAATTTGAACATAATATAGTCTAAACAGCTTGTTTTTTTGGAAACATACCTATTTAATACATATGTATATAAGATATGTTGTCGACCCCTCAAGCTCATCTAACTACTTCTTTAAGATTTTGAAGCTAAGAAATTGCATGACTGATGATGGCAAACATGCTTTCATTCATTTTCAGTCGCAGGATTTCAAAATCACAGCAGAAGTTGATTTCTTTTTGGCTTAATCGCCGAAACTTCATTTGACTCATAAATATTCATTTGGAGCTGCTAGGCTCTCAATTCTTGCCAGATCGTTTTAGAAAACTTCTTCTACTTTAAGAAGACTCCCAAAGAAAGGTAAGTATGTGCTTTGAATTGAGTTTGCATAAGCACTTTTTGAAAACGCAGTACATGTTTGATTTGGATGTTCATTCCTCGACGAGAGAGGGAATTTGAACATAATATAGTCTAAACAGCTTGTTTTTTTGGAACACACCTATACATACATATGTATATAAGATATGTTGTCAACCCTCAAGCTCATCTAACTACTTCTTAAGATTTTGGAAGCTAAGAAATTGCATGACTGATGATGGCAAACATAAGCTTTCATTTGATTTCAGTAAGAGACGGGCCAAAAATCACAGCAGATGTTGATTTTTGGCGCCTATTCACGAGAAAACTTCATTTGACCTCAAATATTCGCTTTTTCTTTTTGAGCTGCTAGGCTCTCAATTCTTGCCAGATCGTTTAGAAAACTCTTCTACTTTAAGAAGACTCCCCAAAGAAAGTTAAGTATGTGCTTCTTTGAATTGAGTTTGCATAAGCATTTTTTGAAAACGAGTACATAAGTTTGATTTGATGTTCATTCGCCATGACGCAGAGAGGGAATTTGAACATAATATAATCTAAACAGCTTGTTTCTTTTGGAACACAATCCTATATGTATATAAGATATGTTGTCGGACCCCTCAAGCTCATCTAACTACTTTAAGATTTTGGAAGCTAAGAAATTGCATGACTGATGATGGCAAACATGCTTTCATTTGATTTCAGTGCAAGAGACGGCCAAAAATCACAGCAGATGTTGATTTTGACGCCTATTCGCCGAGAAAACTTCATTTGACTCAAATATTCATTTGAGCTGCTAGGCTCTCAATTCTTGCCAGATCGCTTTTAGAAAAACTGTTCTACTTTAAGAAGACTCCCCAAAGAAAGGTAAGTATGTGCTTTGAATTGAGTTTGCATAAGCATTTTTGAAAAACACAGTACATGTTTTGGTGGATTTTGATGTTCATTCGCCAATTTGAGAGGGAATTTGAACATAATATAGTCTAAACAGCTTGTTTCTTTTGGAACACACCTATATGTATATAAGATATGTTGTCGGATTCTCAAGCTCATCTAACTACTTTTAAGATTTTGGAAGCTAAGAAATTGTGCATGACTGATGATGGCAAACATGCTTTTCATTTTGATTTCAGTGCGCAGAGACGGGCCAAAATCACAGCAGATGTTGATTTTGGCGCCTATTCACGAGAAAAACTTCATTTGACTCAAATATTCATTTGAGCTGCTAGGCTCTCAATTCTTGCCAGATCGCTTTTAGAAAACTTTTCTACTTTAAGAAGACTCCCCAAAGAAAGCTAAGTATGTGCTTTGAATTGAGTTTGCATAAGCATTTTTTGAAAACAGCAGTACATGTTTGATTTGATGTTCATTCGCGGACGAGAGAGGGAATTTGAACATAATATAGTCTAAACAGCTTGTTTCTTTTTTTGGAACACACCTATATGTATATAAGATATGTTGCTCGACCCTCAAGCTCATCTAACTACTTTAAGATTTTGGAAGCCCAAGAAATTGCATGACTGATGATGGCAAACATGTTTCATTTGATTTCAGCTGCATGAGACGGGCCAAAATCACAGCAGATGTTGATTTTTGGCGCCTATTCGGCCGAGAGAAAACTTCATTTGACTCAAATATTCATTTGAGCTGCTAGGCTCTCTCAATTCTGCCAGATCGCTTTAGAAAAACTTCTTTCTACTGCTAAGAAGACTCCCAAAGAAAGCTAAGTATGTGCTTTGAATTGAGTTTGTATAAGCATTTTTGAAAAACGCAGTAATATGTTTGGATTTGATGTTCATTCGCCATTTGAGAGAGGAATTTGAACATAATATAGTCTAAACAGCTTGTTTCTTTTGGAACACACCCATATGTATATAAGATATGCTTTTGCCTAATTCCTCAAGCTCATCTAACTACTTTTAAGATTTTGGAAGCTAAGAAATTGTGATGACTGATGATGGCAAACATGCTTTCATTTGATTTCAGTGCAAGATAGACGCCAAAAATCTCAGCAGCAGATGTTTGATTTTTGGCGCCTATTCGCCGAGAAAACTTCTCTCATATTTGACTCCAAATATTCATTTGAGCTGCTAGGCTCTCAATTCTGCCAGATCGCTTTTTAGAAACTTTCTACTTTAAGAAGACTCCCAAAGAAAGCTAAGTATGGCTGAATTGAGTTTGCATAAGCATTTTTTGGAAAACGAAGTACATGTTTGATTTGATGTTCATTCGCACGAGAGGAATTCTGAACATAATATAAAGGTCTAAACAGCTTGTTTTTGGAACATACCTATTTAATATATACATATGTATATAAGATATGTTGTCGACCCTCAAGCTCATCTAACTACTTTAAGATTTTGGAAGCAAGAAATTGCATGACTGATGATGGCAAACATATGCTTTCATTTGATTTCAGTAAGCTACAGACGGGCCAAAAATCACAGCAGATGTTGATTTTTGGCGCCTATTCGCCGAGAAAAACTTCATTTGACTCAAATATTCATTTGAGCTGCTAGCTCTCAATTCTTGCCAGATCGCTTTAGAAAACTTTCTACTTTAAGAAGACTCCCTAAGTCAAGTATGTGCTTTTGAATTGAGTTTGCATAAGCATTTTTGAAAACGCAGTACATGTTTGATTTGATGTTCATTCGCCATTTAGAGAGGAATTTGAACATAATATAGTCTAAACAGCTTGTTTCTTTTTGGAACATACCTATATGTATATAAGATATGTTGTCGCACCCTCAAGCCTTCATCTAACTACTTCTTAAGATTTTGGAAGCTAAGAAATTGCATGACTGATGATGGCAAACATGCTTTCATTTGATTTCAGTGCAGAGACGGGCCAAAATCACAGCAGATGTTGATTTCATTGCGCCTATTCGCCGAGAAAACTTCATTTGACTCCAAATATTCATTTTGAGCTTGCTGCTAGGCTCTTAATTCTTGCCAGATCGCTTTTAGAAAACTTTCTACTTTAAGAAGACTCTCAAAGAAAGCTAAGTATGTGCTTTGAATTGAGTTTGCATAAGCATTTTTGAAAACGCGAGTACATGGCTTGATTTGATGTTCATTCGCTGCGACGAGAGAGGGAATTTGAACATAATATAGTCTAAACAGCTTGTTTTTTTTGGAACTAGCACCCATACCTATTTAATACATATGTATAGCAAGATATGCTAGTCGACCCTCAAGCTCATCTAACTACTTTAAGATTTTGGAAGCTAAGAAATTGCATGACTGATGATGGCAAACATGCTTTCATTTGATTTCAGTGCAGACGGGCTGCAAAATCACAGCAGAGATGTTGATTTTTGGCTGCCTATTCACCGAGAAAAATCCTTCATTTGACCTCAAATATTCATTTGAGCTGCTAGATTTGATTATTCATCCTAGAGGAATGATATGAGCTGCTAGGCTCAATTCTTGCCAGATCGTTTTAGAAAAACTTTTCTACTTTAAGAAGACTCCCAATATGAAAGCTAAGTATGTGCTTTGAATTGAGTTTGCATAAGCATTTTTTGAAAAACGCAGTACATGTTTGATTTGATGTTCATTCGACGAGAGAGGGAATTTGAACATAATATAGTCTAAACAGCTTGTTTCTTTTGGAACATACCTATATAATATACGTATATAAGATATGTTGTCGACCCCTCAAGCTCATCTAACTACTTTAAGATTTTGGAAGCTAAGAAATTGCATGACTGATGATGGCAAACATGCTTTCATTTGATTTCAGTGCGAGGACGGGACAAAATCAAAGCAGATGTTGATTTTACGCCTATTCGCCGAGAAAACTTCATTTGACTCAAATATTCATTTGAGCTGCTAGGCTCTCAATTCTTGCCAGATCGTTTTAGAAAACTTTCTACTTTAAGAAGACTCCCAAAGAAAGCTAAGTATGTGCTTTGAATTGAGTTTGCATAAGCATTTTTGAAAACGCAGTACGTTTGATTTGATGTTCATTCGCGACGAGAGAGGAATTTGAACATAATATAGTCTAAACAGCTTGTTTTTGGAACACACCTATATGTATATAAGATATGTTGTCTAATCTCAAGCTCATCTCCAACTACTTTAAGATTTTGGAACCTAAGAAATTGCATGACTGATGATGGCAAACATGCTTTCATTTGATTTCAGTAGAGAGATTACCCGGCCAAAATCACAAGCAGATGTTGATTTTGGCGCCTATTCGCCGAGAAAACTTCATTTGACTCAAATATTCATTTGAGCTGCTAGGCTCTCAATTCTTGACAGATCGTTTTAGAAAACTTTCTACTTTAAGAAGACTCCCGAAGAAAGGTAAGTATGTGCTTTGAATTGAGTTTGTATAAGCATTTTTTGAGAACGCAGTACATGTTTTATTTCATGTTCATTCGCTGCATTTCGAGAGAGAATTCTGAACATAATATAGTCTAAACAGCTTGTTTTTGGAACATACCTATTTAATATATGTATATAATATATGTTGTAGACCCCTCAAGCTCAACTAACTACTTAAAGATTTTGGAAGCTAAGAATTGCATTACTGATGATGGCAAACATGCTTTCATTTGATTTCAGTGCGCAGACGGGACAAAATCACAGCAGATGTTGATTTATGGCGCCTATACGCCGAGAAAACTTCATTTGACTCAAATATTCAATTGAGCTGCTAGGCTCTCAATTCTTGCCAGATCGTTTTAGAAAACTTTCTACTTTAAGAAGACTCCCAAAGAAAGGTAAGTATTTGCTTTGAATTGAGTTTGCATAAGCATTTTTTGAAAACGAGTACATGTTTGATTTGATGTTCATTCATGATTTAGAGAGGAATTTGAACATAATATAGTCTAAACAGCTTGTTTCTTTTGGAACACACCTATATATATGTATATAAGATATGTTGTCGACCCCTCAAGCTCATCTAACTACTTTAAGATTTTGAAGCTAAGAAATTGCATGACTGATGATGGCAAACATGCTTTCATTTGATTTCAGTAAGCAGACGGCCAAAAATCACAGCAGATGTTGATTTTTGGCGCCTATTCACGAGAAAACTTCATTTGACTCAAATATTCATTTGAGCTGCTAGGCTCTCAATCCCTGCCAGATCGTTTTAGAAAACTTTCTACTTTAAGAAGACTCCCCAAAGAAAGCTAAGTATGTGCTTTGAATTGAGTTTGCATAAGCACTTTTTGAAAAACGCAGTACATGTTTGATTTGATGTTCATTCATGACGAGAGAGGAATTTGAACATAATATAGTCTAAACAGCTTGTTTCTTTTGGAACACACCCCTATATAATATATGTATATAAGATATGTTGTCGACCTCAAGCTCATCTAACTACTTTAAGATTTTGGAAGCTAAGAAATTGCATGGACTGATGATGGCAAACATGCTTTCATTTGATTTCAGTGCGAGACAGGCCAAAATCACAGCAGATGTTGATTTTTGGCCTATTCACGAGAAAACTTCATTTGACTCAAATATTCATTTGAGCTGCTAGGCTCTCAATTCTTGCCAGATCGTTTTAGAAAACTTTCTACTTTAAGAAGACTTCCAAAGAAAGGTAAGTATGTGCGTTGAATTGAGTTTGCATAAGCATTTTTTGAAAACGCAGGACATGTTTGAATTTTATGTTCATTCGCGACGAGAGAGGGAATTTGAACATAATATAGTCTAAATAGCTTGTTTCTTTTGGAACACACCTATATACATATGTATATAAGATATGTTGTCGACCCTCAAGCTCATCTAACTACTTTAAGATTTTGGAAGTTAAGAAATTGCATGACTGATGATGGCAAACATGCTTCATTTGATTTCAGTGCGCAGACGGGCCAAAATCACAGCAGATAAAGTTGATTTTTGCCTATTCGCCGAGAAAACTTCATTTGACTCAAATATTCATTTGAGCTGCTAGGCTCTCAATTTTGCCAGATCGTTTAGAAAACTTTCTACTTTAAGAAGACTCCCAAAGAAAGGTAAGTATGTGCTTTGAATTGAGTTTGCATAAGCATTTTTGAAAACACAGTACATGTTTGATTTGATGTTCATTCGAATTTAGAGAGGAATTTGAACATAATATAGTCTAAACAGCTTGTTTCTTTTTGGAACACACCTATATACATATGTATATAAGATATGTTGTCGACCCCTCAAGCTCATCTAACTACTTTAAGATTTTGGAAGCTAAGAAATTGCATGACTGATGATGGCAAACATGCTTTCATTTGATTTCAGTGCAGACGTGGCCAAAATCACAGCAGATGTTGATTTTTACGCCTATTCGCCGAGAAAAACTTCATTTGACTCAAATATTCATTTGAGCTGCTAGGCTCTCAATTCTTGCCAGATCGCTTTAGAAAACTTTCTACTTTAAGAAGACTGCCAAAGAAAGGTAAGTATGTGCTTTGAATTGAGTTTGGTATAAGCATTTTGAAAACGCAGTACATGTTTGATTTGATGTTCATTCGCGACGAGAGAGGGAATTTGAAAATAATATAGTCTAAACATCTTGTTTCTTTTGTAAAACACCTATATATATGTATATAAGATATGTTATCGACCCCTCAAGCTCATCTAACTACTTTAAGATTTTGGAAGCTAAGAAATTGCATGACTGATGATGGCAAACATGCTTTCATTTGATTTTAGTGCGCACACGGCCAAAATCACAGCAGATGTTAATTTCTGACGTCTATTCGCCGAGAAAACTTCATTTGACTCAAATATTCATTTGAGCTGCTAGGCTCAATTCTTGCCAGATCGTTTTAGAAAACTTTCTACTTTAAGAAGACTCCCAAAGAAAGCTAAGTATGTGCTTTGAATTGAGTTTGTATAAGCATTTTTTGAAAACGCAGTACATGTTTGATTTGATGTTCATTCGCGACGAGAGAGGGAATTTGAACATAATATAGTCTAAACAGCTTGTTTCTTTTTGGAACACACCTATATGTATATAAGATATGTTGTCGACCCCTCAAGCTCATCTAACTACTTTAAGATTTTGGAAGCTAAGAAATTGCATAACTGATGATGGCAAACATGCTTTCATTTGATTTCAGTGCGCACACGGCCAAAATCACAGCAGATGTTGATTTTTTGGCTGCCCATTCACGAGAAACTTCATTTGACTCAAATATTCATTTGAGCTGCTAGGCTCTCAATTCTTGCCAGATCGCTTTAGAAAACTTTCTACTTTAAGAAGACTCCCCAAGAAAGCCAAATATGTGCTTTGAATTGAGTTTGCATAAGCATTTTTTGAAAACGCAGTACATGTTTGATTTGATGTTCATTCGCATTTGAGAGAGGAATTTGAACATAATATAGTCTAAACAGCTTGTTTCTTTTGGAACACACCTATATGTATATAAGATATGTTGTCGACCCTCAAGCTCATCTAACTACTTTAAGATTTTGGAAGCTAAGAAATTGCATGACTGATGATGGCAAACATGCTTTCATTTGATTTCAGTAAGCAGGACGGGCCAAAATCACAGCAGATGTTGATTTTTGGCGCCTATTCGCACGAGAAAACTTCATTTGACTCAAATATTCATTTGAGCTGCTAGGCTCTCAATTCTGCCAGATCGCTTTTAGAAAACTTTCTACTTTAAGAAGACTCCCAAAGAAAGGTAAGTATGTGCTTTGAATTGAGTTTGCATAAGCATTTTTTGAAAACGCAGTACATGTTTGATTTGATGTTTATTCGCGACGAGAGAGGGAATTTGAACATAATATAATCTAAACAGTTTGTTTTCTTTTGGAACACACCTATATACATATGTATATAAGATATGTTGTCGACCCTCAAGCTCATCTAACTACTTTAAGATTTTGAAGCTAAGAAATTGCATGACTGATGATGGCAAACATGCTTTCATTTGATTTCAGTCAAGAGACGGCCAAAAATCACAGCAGATGTTGATTTTTGGCGCCTATTCGCCGAGAGAATTCATTTGACTCAAATATTCATTTGAGCTGCTAGGGTCTCAATTTTGCCAGATCGTTTTAGAAAACTTTCACTTTAAGAAGACTCCCAAAAGAAAGGTAAGTATGTGCTTTTGAATTGAGTTTGCATAAGCATTTTTTGAAAACGCAGTACATGCTTGATTTGATGTTCATTCATGACGAGAGAGGAATTTGAACATAATATAGTCTAAACAGCTTGTTTCTTTTGGAAAACACCTATATGTATATAAGATATGTTGTCGACCCTCGCTCATCTAACTACTTTAAGATTTTGGAAGCTAAGAAATTGCATGACTGATGATGGCAAACATGCTTTCATTTGATTTCAGTGGCAAGAGACGGGCCAAAATCACAGCAGATGTTGATTTTACGCCTATTCACGAGAAAACTTCATTTGACTCAAATATTCATTTGAGCTGCTAGGCTCTCAATTCTTGCCAGATCGTTTTAGAAAACTTTCTAATTTAAGAAGACTCCCAAAGAAAGCTAAGTATGTGCTTTGAATTGAGTTTGCATAAGCATTTTTGAAAACGAGTACATGTTTGATTTGATGTTCATTCGCCGACGAGAGAGGAATTTCTGAACATAATATAGTCTAAACAGCTTGTTTCTTTTGGAATACACCTATATGTATATGAGATATGTTGTCGACCCTCAAGCTCATCTAACTACTTTAAGATTTTGGAAGCTAAGAAATTGCATGACTGATGATGGCAAACATGCTTTCATTTGATTTCAGTAAGCAGACGGCCAAAATCACAGCAGATGTTGATTTTGGCGCCTATTCACCGAGAAAACTTCATTTGACTCAAATATTCATTTGAGCTGCTAGGCTCTCAATTCTTGCTAGATCGTTTTAGAAAAACTTTCTACTTTTAAGAAGACTCAAAGAAAGGTAAGTATGTGCTTTGAATTGAGTTTGCATACATTTTTTGAAAACGCAGTACATGTTTGATTTGATGTCTATTCATGACGAGAGAGGAATTTGAACATAATATAGTCTAAAACAGCTTGTTTCTTTTTGGAACACACCTATATGTATATAAGATATGTTGTCGACCCTCAAGCTCATCTAACTACTTTAAGATTTTGGAAGCTAAGAAATTGCATGACTGATGATGGCAAACATGCTTTCATTTGATTTCAGTGTAAGAGACGGCCAAAATCACAGCAGATGTTGATTTTACGCCTATTCACGAGAAAACTTCATTTGACTCAAATATTCATTTGAGCTGCTAGGCTCTCAATTCTTTTGCCAGATCGTTTAGAAAACTTTCTACTTTAAGAAGACCCCAAAGAAAGGTAAGTATGTGCTTTGAATTGAGTTTGCATAAGCATTTTTTGAGAACGCAGTACATGTTTGATTTGATGTTCATTCGCGACGAGAGAGGGAATTTGAACATAATATAGTCTAAACAGCTTGTTTCTTTTGGAACACACCTATATACATATATATATAAGATATGTTGTCGACCCTCAAGCTCATCTAACTACTAAGATTTTGGAAGCTAAGAAATTGCATGACTGATGATGGCAAACATGCTTTCATTTGATTTCAGTAAGAGACGGGCCAAAATCACAGCTGTTAAGATGTTGATTTTTACGCCTATTCGCCGAGAAAACTTCCATTTGACTCAAATATTCATTTGAGCTGCTAGGCTCTCAATTCTTGCCAGATCGCTTTAGAAAACTTTCTACTTTAAGAAGACTCCAAAGAAAGCTAAGTATGTGCTAGTGTTGAATTGAGTTGCATACATTTTTGAAAACGCAGTACATGTTTGATTTGATGTTCATTCATGACGAATTTAGAGAGGAATTTGAACATAATATAGTCTAAACAGCTTGTTTCTTTTTGGAACACACCTATATGTATATAAGATATGTTGTCGACCCCTCAAGCTCATCTAACTACTTTAAGATTTTGGAAGCTAAGAAATTGCATGACTGATGATGGCAAACATGCTTTCATTTGATTTCAGTGCGCAGACGGGCCAAAAATCACAGCAGATGTTGATTTTTGGCGTCTATTCGCAGAGAAAACTTCATTTGACTCAAATATTCATTTGAGCTGCTAGGCTCAAATTTTTGCTAGATCGCTTTAGAAAACTTTCTACTTTAAGAAGACCCCAAAGAAAGCTAAGTATGGCATATGCTTTGAATTGAGTTTGCATGAGCATTTTGAAAAACGCAGTACATGTTTGATTTGATGTTCATTCATGACGAGAGAGGGAATTTGAACATAATATAGTCTAAACAGCTTGTTTCTTTTGGAACACACCTATATACATATATATATAAGATATGTTGTCGACCCCTCAAGCTCATCTAACTACTTAAGATTTTGGAACCCAAGAAGTTGCATGACTGATGATGGCAAACATGCTTTCATTTGATTTCAGTGGCAAGCGCAGACGGGCCAAAAAATCACAAGTTAAGATGTTGATTTTTTACGCCTATTCGCCGTAAAAACTTCATTTGACTCAAATATTCATTTGAGCTGCTAGGGCTCTTAATTCTTTGCCAGATCGTTTTAGAAAACTTTCTCACTTTAAGAAGACTCTGGCCAAAGGTAAAGCTAAGTATGTGCTTTGAATTGAAAGTTTTATAAGCACTTTTTAAAAAATCGCAGTACATGTTTGATTTGATGTTCATTCATGACGCAGAGAGGGAATTTGAACATAACATAGTTCAAACAGCTTGTTTTTTTGGAACATACCTATTTATTATATGTATATAAGATATGCGTTGGTTTTTAATTCCCTCAAGCTCATCTAACTACTTTTAAGATTTCTGGGAAGCTAAGAAATTGCACATGACTGATGATGGCAAACATGCTTTTCATTTGATTTAGCAGTAAGCAGAGACGGGCCAAAATCACTGAGCAGATGTTGATTTTTGGCGCCTATTCGCCGAGAAAATCTCATTTGACTCAAAATATTCTATTTGAGCTGCTAGGACTCTCAATTCTTGCCAGATCGCTTTTAGGAAAAACTTTCTACTTTAAGAAGACCTACCAAAATAAAGCTAAGTATGTGCTTGGAATTGAGTTTGCATAAGCATTTTTTGAAAACGCAATGTTTGATTTGGATGTTCATTCGCGATTTGAGAGAGGAATTTGAACATAATATAAGTCTAAACAGCTTGTTTCTTTTGAACATACCTATATAATATATGTATATAAGATATGTTAAGTCGACCAAGCTCATCTAACTACTTTTAAGATTTTTGGAAGCTAAGAAATTGCATGACTGATGATGGCAAACATGCTTTCATTTGGATTTCAGTGCGCAGGACGGGCCAAAATCACAGCAGATGTTGATTTTTGGCGCTCTATTCTGCCGAGAAATCCCCATTTGATTCTCCTAAATATTCATTTGAGCTAAGCTAGGCTTCAATTTGCCAGATCGCTTTTTAGAAAACTTCTTTCTACTTTAAGAAGACTCCCAAAGAAAGGTAAGTATGTGCTTTGAATTGAGTTTGCATAAGCATTTTTGGAAACGCAGAAAGTACATGTTTGATTTGATGTTCATTCAAGCAAGCAGAGAGTGAATCGAAAATAATATAGTCTAAAAACAGCTTGTTTCTTTTGGAACATACCTATATGTATATAAGATATGTTGCTCAATTCTCAAGCTCATCTAACTACTTCTTAAGATTTTGGGAACGTAAGAAATTACGACTGATGATGGCAAACATGCTTTCATTTGATTTCAGGCAGACGGGCCAAATCAGCAAAGCAGATGTTGATTTTTGGCGTCTATTCGCCGAGAAAACTTAATTTGACTCAAATATCTATTTGAGCTGCTAGGCTCTAATTCTTGCCAGATCGCTTTTAGAAAACTTTCTACTTTAAGAAGACTCAAGGTAAGTATGTGCTTTGAATTGAGTTTGCATACATTTTTTGAAAACTAGTACATCTCTGATTTGGATGTCTATTCATGACGGTAGAGGAATTCTGAACATAACATAGTTCAAACGTGCTTTGTTTCTTTTGGAATATGTACCATATACATATGTATATAAGATATGTTGTCGACCCCTCAAGCTCATCTAACTACTTTAAGATTTTGGAACCCAAGAAATTGCATGATTGATGATGGCAAACATGCTTACTTGATTTCAGTGCGTTAGATGGGCCAAAAATCACAGCAGATGTTGATTTTGGCGCCTATTCGTCGAGAAAACTTCATTTGACTCAAATATTCATTTGTTTCGCTAGGCTCCCCCAATTCTGCCAGATCGTTTTAGAAAACTTCACTTTAAGAAGACTCCCCAAAGCTTTTTATATGCTTTTGAATTGAGTTTGCATAAGCATTTTTTGAAAAACGCAGCACATAAGCATTTGATGTTCATTCTACACGAGAGGGAATTTGAACATAATATAGCTCCAAACAGCTTGTTTCTTTTGGAACAAAAACCTATATACATATGTATAGCAAGATATGTTGTCGACCTCAAGCTCATCTAACTACTTAAGATTTGGAAGCTAAGAAATTGCATGACTGATGATGACAAACATGCTTTCATTTGATTTTCAGTGCGCAGACGGGCCAAAATCACAGCAGATGCTGATTTTTATGCTCCATTCACGAGAAAACTTCCATTTGACTCAAATATTCGCTGAGCTGCTAGGCTCTTAATTTGCCAGATCGCTTTTAGAAATCTTTCTACTTTAAGAAGTCTCCCAAAGAAAGCTAAGTATGTGCCTTTAAATTGAGCTTGCATACATTTTTTGAAAACGCAGTGACATGCTTGATTTGATGTTCATTCACCATTTAGAGGGAATTTGAACATAATATAGTCTAAACAGCTTGTTTTTTTTTGGGAACATACTATATAATATATCGTATATAAGATATGCTGTCGACCCTCAAGCTCATCTAACTACTTCTTTAAGATTTTGGAAGCTAAGAAATTGCACATGACTGATGATGGCAAACATGCTTTCATTTGATTTCAGTATCGGACGGGCCAAAATCACAGCAGATGTTGATTTTGGCGCCTATTCACGAGAAAAACTTCATTTGACCCAAATATTCATTTGAGCTGCTTGGCCTCACCTGCCAGATCATCGCTTTAGAAAACTTTCTACTTTGCCATAGAAGACTCCCCCAAAGAAAGCAAGTATGTGCTTTGAATTGAGATTGAATAAGCATTTTTGAAAAACGCAGTATGCTTGATCGGATGTTCATCTTCACTTGAGAGAGGGTATTTGAACATAATATAGTTCAAACAGCTTGTTTCTTTGGAACACACCTATATGTATATAAGATATGTTGTCGAATTCCCCTGCTCATCTAACTACTTTAAGATTTGGAACCTAAGAAATTGCATGACTGATGATGCAAGCAAACATGTTTATTTGATTTCAGTACATATACGGCCAAAATCACAGCAGATGTTAATTTCTGACGCCTATTCTATAGTGTCCTCATTTGACTAAATATTCATTTGAGCTGCTGAAATTTTTAATTCTGCCAGACTGTTTTAGAAAAACTTTCACTTTAAGAACATTCCCACAGAAAGCTAAGTATGTTATTTGAATTGAGTTTACAAGTGCCTTTTGAAAACGCAGTGATATGCTTGATTTGGATGTTCATTCCATGATTGAGAGAGGGAATTTGAACATAATATAGTCTAAACAGCTTGTTTTCGAACACACCTATATACATATGTACATAAGATATGTTGCCTAATTCTCGCTCATCTAACTACTTCTTTAAGATTTTGGAAGTTAAGAAATTGCATGACTGATGATGGCAAACATGCTTTCATTTGATTTCAGCAAGAGCACACGGCCAAAATCACAGCAGATGTTAATTTCTGACGTTTATTCACGAGAAAACTTCATTTGACTCAAATATTCATTTGAGCTCTAGGCTCTCAATTTTTCATGATCGTTTTAGAAACTTTTCTACTTTAAGAAGACCTCAAAGAAAGCTAAGTATGTGCTTTTGGAATTGAGCTTTTCAGAATAAGCATTTTTTGGAAAACGAAATACATGTTTGATTTGATGTTCATTCATACTAGAGAAAGAATTTGAAATAATATAGTCTAAACAGCTTGTTTTCTTTTGAACATACTATATGTATATAAGATATGTTGTCGACCCTCAAGCTCATCTAACTACTTAAGATTTGAACCCAAGAAATTGCATTGATGATGGCAAATGCTTTTCAGTATATTCTTTCAGTAAGCGCAGACAGGCCAAAATCACAGAAGATGTTGATTTCTGGCGTCTATTCGCCGAGAAAACTTCATTTGACTCAAATATTCATTTGAGCTTGCTAGGCTCTAATTCTGCCTGCCAGATCGTTTTAGAAAACCTTCTACTTTAAGGAAGACTCCCCAAAGAAAGCTATATGTACTTTTGAATTGATTTTTGTATACATTTTTGAAAATGCAGTACATGTTTGATTTGATGTTCATTCGCGACGAGAGGGAATTTCTGAACATACATAGTCTAAACAGTTTTTTTGGAACATACCTATATACATATGTATATAAGATATGTTGTCGGACCCTCAAGCTCATCTAACTACTTTTTAAGATTTTGGAACCTAAGAAATTGCATGACTGATGATGGCAACATGCTTATTTGATTTCAGTGCTAGACGGCCAAAATCACAGCAGATGTTGATTTTGCCTATTCGCCGAGAAAATCCCATTTGACCTTAAATATTCATTTGAGCTGCTAGGCTCTAATTCTGCTACAGATCGTTGAAAATTTTCTACTTGAAGAAGACCCCAAAGAAAGCTAAGTATGTACTTCCTTTGAATTGAGTTTGTATACATTTTTTGGAAAACGCAGTACATGTTTGATTTGATGTCTATTCATTTGAGAGGAATTTGAACATAATATAAAGTCTAAACAGCTTTTTTTTGAAACATACCTATATACATATGTATAAGATATGCTGTCGAATTCTCAAGCTCATCTAACTACTTAAGATTTGGAAGCTAAGAAATTGCATGACTGATGATGGCAAAA